>NW_010145785.1:0-7411 GCF_000699245.1 Pterocles gutturalis | reverse complement strand
CCCCCCTTTTTTTTAATATATTCAGCGTGTTACTTGATTAACTGGTATGAAATGTTCATCTTTATCCAACAATTCCTGAAACATCAACACAGAACTCTGCGATTGTATTTCTTATTTACAGCCCCGGAGCCTGAGTGATTTCCAATTTACTGTGCTGCTGGATTACATCCATATCTAACACCTCCAGATTAACCAGATGTGGTTCCCTTTCCAACCAAACAGCCGCCCCTATAACTTTTACTCTATTTGATCACATTTCTGCCACTTTCTTTATCAAACGCAATAAAACACCCTCCGCAGCCCCCCCGCTCCCCAGCGGCTCATCCTGTGAGACAAAGATGCGTAACCGCAGGATTCGGGAGACTCCGTGCCACGCGTACGGCTGGCTGCGGCTTCCACCTACGCTACTCCCAGTCTGCGGTTTGCTGGTTCCCCCTCCGTTACTGGAAAAAGTTTTTTTTTCCCTAAATTATTTGCATCTCACATTTGACCCCCATGCAGGTTTTCTAATTTATTTTTGCATCACAATTCCTGCTTGGAATATTTAAAGGTCACGTGAAGACTTCAGCCACAAATTATTTTCCCACATTTTTCACATCTAGTACAGTCATGGTTAAAGTAAAATGCTAGAAAAGATCAATTCTAGAAGTGCAAAATTCAAAAGACGGAGATTTCCAGTTCTTTTCCTTTTTATCATCATTTTTTTTCCACGCGCCTCAAGGTTTTGACAGTCCTGACACAATATTTTTGCACACCCAAAGCTGGCAATGCTGCCTGATGCCGTGACATCCCCACACAGTCAAAATACCCTTTTCTTCGCACTTGAAAATCAAGACTGAAGCAGTCTGTGTGCGCTCGCTCTTCCAAAATTAGACTGTACATAAATTTAACATCTTCAAATAATGGGCTTGCGCATGCAGTCAAGCTAAAGGTGTATTTTTCTACTACAAGCAACTCGTTAGATGAGATATTTCAGCTTCCCAAGGTATTAACGGATACTCAGTAAAGGTCTTTTTAGAATGACAACACACTTCATCTGGTTTGCCGAGTCAGTAACAATTAAATCACTTTTCTGTATTACAAAGCATACGCCAATGTGACACGGTGGCAGCAGCTCCCGTCCTGAGCTCCGAACCAATATTTTCCTTCTTCGTTTCTTATTTGAATTGCAAAGAACAGTTGAAAAAAGAAAGCTGAGATCCCAAGGCATGCAGCCAGCAGCAAAGTGAGGATTTTTTTCGGAGTCCACGCGCCAACTATTTTCATGAAGGAGAACGCGGGTTGATGGGATCTCCAAATCTGGAGCAAAAAGCGAAGCGGCGACGGGACTAAATACAGAATAAGATGCCACCGTTTGAGCTTGGCGTTGATAAAAATCAGTCTTGCATCCAACAGTCCCACAACTGCTCTGTGCCAATGAGACGGGGATGCGAAAGGTCCCAACATGGCTGAGGCAGTGAACTGGGGGCAGGGGGCTCTCTGGAAGGATCCTTGCAGGAATCATGAGCCAAGGCGACCACAAAATGTGTATTTTTCCATGTGAAGACCTCCCTGTGGTGATGGAGGTTGGTCCACCTTGAGCATCTGTGAAACCCTTGGGTGCAGACACCAAGTCTGAGAAGGCAGCTTGGTGGGGACAGCTCCAGGTACCTCTGGGAAAAGTTGGATTAATGTGGGACAACCAACTGGGAGAGGAAATGCTTTGAGAAACTACATGTGAGGGACAATGTGGGAGCTGGAAACTGGAGAAAAAAGGTCAAGTAACTGAACCAACAAATCCCATTGCCTAAGAGGCAACCAAAAGAGCAGCTGCTGGGTACAGGACAGATACTGGGAAAATGGAGATGCAAAACCAGTCTGCGGAAGTATCTGAAGAGCTAAAGAGAAGGAGTGAACGTAATTGCTGAGGTTATAAAGGAGATACTAACTCTAGGAATTAAAAACTCAACTCCTTCCATCCTGGAGGTATCCCCACGGCTGGACCTCCCCGTGCCTACACATGGCTTTGGCACTGCAACGTGGAGATCTCACCCCATGTCCATCCCAACTCCTCTCCACAGCAAGGGCTGAAGTTCTCTACCAAGAGCCGCGTGTCCTTGACAAAGCTTCTCGCTGGAGAGCCAACTTTGTGCCGTCCCAGCGGTAGTAGCTGAGGAGATTTAATTCCAAACACATTTACATTATTATGCAAATATTTGGAAATCATCAACTCCTTCACCTACCTACTAAGAGCCGAGTTAAGTGTTTCCATGGGAACGGCAACTATTAACCACTATAGTTAATATTTTTATTCTGGTAGTGTCCAGAGAGCTCAATGAAGATTGAAGACAGCTTGTACAAGGCACTGTACGAGTGCGGAGGATGAAAATGTCTCTTGTTGAAAGGCAAAGATTAATGTTCTATCAGCTTCAAAGTCAAGTACCAGTTCTACCTGGACCCGTAACAACATGGCCAAATTTGCTTGCAACGAGTCCAGGAACTCCTCCCACACCATGTACCCAAGTCAAAAGCCCTATTTGTACAGTTTTGCCTTGAATCTTACAGCATCTCATGGTCAGGTAGAGACCTTAACAATTATCCCAGTGCAATCCAGCCCCAGAACGTCAACTCAGCTCTAGGGACGTGAGAATCCCCCCCTGTGCCTCTAATCTTTAGCTGAGTACAAATTCAGGTTAAATAAGTATGAGATTAGCAGTGGTGAGGTCGCAGGGGGGCACGACATCATCAGGAGCATCTTGAAAATCAAGGGAGTACATCGTTCCCTTCCACATGTGGTCAAAAGTCAAGGCGAGACTCAGAAGACCCTAAAAGCCACAAGTTTTTTTTTTTTTAAATGAATGCACTTGGTGTTATTTTTCTTCCCCCCTTGGGTTTCAAGTCCAGGCATGGCCAGGTTTCAAGCACCTCTGCCACATGCAGGGCTTGAAAGTTGTCTGAAGAGAGTGACCAGGGCAGAAGCTGCCATCCCACCCAACCTCTGGATGACAGCAACGCTCACAGACGTGGAGGTGCCACGGGGAAACCTCCTCCCCGCTGCCATGGGCTCTCCTGGCCAGATTCCCTGCTAGATGGCAAGAGCAAGACCTGGTTGATCTTCCTCCCTCATCTTTTGTCCTCCCAGCTTACTTCTCCACTTGACTCTCTCTTTCTTTTCCCTCCCGTGAATGAGAGTCCAGTTTACCCAGCCAAGACCGATCCACCCTTCCCAGCACGTCAGCAATAGAAAAGCCCAGCGCTAACGGCAGCGCATTTCTGGATGGGTTCCTCCTGAAGAGTCTCCAAAACCAAGCCTAAGGTGAGGATGGTGTGACGCAAGGTCTGCCTCTTCATGGGGAACCTCAGAGGGGTCCAAAACCCAACGAGGTTGACCACAGAGAGCTCACGGTGTGGCTGGCCAAGCCTGGGACATCACTGATCCATTGATGCGGTGATTTCCTGCCCCCAGGGGCTGCCCCAAGGCAGCCTGTTAGCAATAAACCATCAGAGGTGGAAAATTCATCTTCCCACTCTGTCCCATCCATCTGCTTTGCCTTTAAAAGGACAAGAATTCAAACAAATGCAACAAGTCAGAAACGATTATCCCAAATCACCGTCTCCTCCCCCTCACCCGGGTCGGATCCGGCTGACTTTGAGCACGAGCTAAAATCTGGAAGGCAAAGCTCTTGCTATAAAAGCCTGTGCAATCTTAAATGATTGACAGGACCGTGGGAATCTGTTTAAATCCTAAGAATCAAACAGCACACAAATAAATTTTAAGTTTTGAATGAATGCAATCAACTCAACCAACTCTCCTCTTTGCTACTGAGCAGAAGTTTGAAAGGTGCTCGAAGGGGTTCATTTGCACAGGACGACGGAGCGACAGCGATGCCAAACCTTACATGAGATTTGCTCCTCTCCCTTTCCTGTTACCCAAAAATAAACACAGACAACCTCCCCCTGAAAAACTCCCACCGCAACGCTCTGCCTGGCAACTGCCAGAGAAACAGAGACGTTGGCAATGTTTCCAACAGGTTTTTTTTTTAATGTTTAGTTTAAAATGTCAACACGGGTTCATGAAAACTGCAGCCACCACTGCTGAAGTACTGATAAGGCTGGATTTGGTGGCACGTGGCACTCCCCATGCCACCCCCCTTGCAGAGCCCAGCCTCCTACCCGTCATTTTTCATTAAAGAACCTGGCACCAGCCTTGCCAGCAGCTTCCACCATGGCAGCTAGGTTGGGATGATGGGAGGTTCTGAGCTGCCCTCGCAAGATGCAGCATTTCCAGGTCTACTCCGAGTGGTCCCATCCCAACCCATGAGACCTGCGAGACACCCCACAGCCCCAGCCTTTCTGCTCAGCACCTTCTCCCTTCCCTGCGCCAGGATCAGACCTCTTCAGAAGATGTCCAACCCAGCTGGGTTTGGTAGGGGACAGGCATCCATCCCAAACGCTCCGGGTGCCATGAGTTGAGCCTTTGGTCCACCCACACCAAGACCAACGAGGGCAACAAATGTCCCCACATTTCAAGGAGGAGGAAAACACAGCAGCTGGAGGTCCACCTTGAATATGGCCTCCCAAAAATGCCTTGCTAGGGAAGAGGGAAACGCTGGAGCATCTTTAGGAGACACCACTCCTCTTGTCACCCACAAGTACCCACGCCAGGACAGGCGATGACACTCCTGACAACCCAATCAACGCCAAGACACCCAAGTCCAGCACTCACCGATGAGCTAACTATGGACATGCTGGTCCCAACTGGCAGTCCAAGCCACAGAGAAGAAAAGCAATGCATTTCCATATGGACTGGGCTGCTCCTGCTTTCAAGAGCTATTAGGCTTAGCCATTAGCTGGGGAGGATGAGAGGGTCTTAAAAAAAACCCAAACCCACCAGTACATGCATGTTTGCAGGACGAAAAAGAAGGTCTTACCTGTTTCTCCCCATATTGGCAAATATTCATCCTGCTGTATGTCTAGCATGATTTCCAGTCCATTGCCTGTCCCACCCTTAACTGTGGTAAGAAGAGGCCGTCCTTCTTCTCCTGAGTTAAACATGTAGCATTTCCCGTATTTTGTAAACACCTGCAAGGAGAGAGGGGAGAAATAATGTAATATTTCCCGGATAATAAATGTCTTTTCTCACCAGAAGGTGGGCAGAGGGATGAGAAACGGCCATGCACCGCAGCTCGAAGGGAAATGTCTGCAGATCAATCGAATCGGGTTTAATCATTTAGCGTATCGTGTTCTCCTTACAGAAAAGAAAAGATGGAAGATCGGAAGGGAAAGTCATTTCAGAGCAGCGAACAAACGTCTTCAGCAGCTCACTCAAGTCACATCACGTTAGCTCCAAGAAAAACACATGCTGCGTTTGAGCCTATATTAAAATACGATGCAAGTCCCCAGTTTCGTGCGAGGTGCTTCTCCCCAAAGGATGGGAAGCCCATCCTTACTCCATGCTCAACCAGCTCCCAAATATCAAAGCCTGTGGGCACAGCCCATGCCCACTGCGTTCCACCCAAAGGGAACAACGTGAATGATGCTTGTGCTCTCCCGACACACCAAAACGCAATATCCCATCAATTCCTCGCTCTGCCACTCCCCTGGTCAACATAGAAGAGTTAAGACCACTTGGGCAAATGAGGAAAGATTTCCTCCATCGCTTCTGCTCTTCTTTAGTCTCATTTTGGCCCGTCTCGTGAACAAACCAGTGGGCAAAGCCCAGGAGGGGGGTGCCGGGGGCTGACACGAGTCTCCAAGTGAGGTGGCTCTTGGTGGGGCAGCAGAGGTGTGACATTTAGGCAGATGGAGATGAGATGTGAGGAAGAAATGTTTTCCTGTGCAGGGGGTGAGGCAGTGGCCCAGGGTGCCCAGAGAAGCTGTGGATGCCCCATCCCTGGAGGGGTTCAAGGCCAGGCTGGATGAGGCTTTGGGCAACCTGGGCTGGTGGGAGGTGTCCCTGCCCATGGCAGGGGGTGGCACTGGATGGGCTTTAAGGTCCCTCCCAACCCAAACCCTTCTGTGATTCTACGATCCTATAATATTTGATAATGATGACATTGATGGTCTTGGTCATTGCCAAACCCTGTGCTCAGCCTTCCCCTGAACGGGGAGAACACACGGAAAACCACAGATTAAAACTCAACAAGTCTCTCCTATGCCTTGCATTGCCAGACTGGGGGACGTGGAGATGTGCAGAACTTCTTCCGACACTAAAAGGGCTCAGAGCCATTCAGAACTCCCCCAGCCATTGCACATGGTGACTCCTGCCAAGCACCGCCGTGAAACGGGGAGCGTGAGCCGTCTTTGAGTCACTCTGCGGCTTCACGGCTCCAGCAAGTCTGGGTTTTGCCATCAGTAAGCAACTGGCAAACACCGGTAATGAATATTCAGAGCGAAGGGAGCACAACACCGAGCGGCACGCTGGCTGCGGTCCCGTCAGAAATCACAAGTCGCTAACGCAGTTGCTGAGATCATACGACCCCGAGATGATTCATAAAACTAAACAGAAGCTGAAGTCATCAGCAATTCATTCCCCTCAAATATTTGACATATGCCTCAGAATCACAGCATCAGGGAAGCAGGTGAAAAAAGAGAAATATGAAATCATAGTCAAGTTTCAAACCTCCAATTGGAGCAAAAAGGATGCAGAGAATATGAACCGTTTGCAGGAAAAAAAAAAAAAAAAGATTATGCCCTTTAAAAAAAGATTTTATATCCAAGTGAAAATCCCATTTTAATACTCGCCTGACCTATTAAACCATTCAAGCTGGAAAGATAAACTGAACAACAGTTAAGCCTGTGTTAGCAGTCAGTGCCCGTAGAGGGGTTTGCCCAGATAGGTTTTGAAGGCAGAAGTAAAAAATTTCTAATTAGGATAGTTAAAAATACAGCAAGAAGAAAATCTGCATTAATGAAAATCACGGCAAGCTGACACCGAGAGCCGCAAATGCTGAGTAAGGATTTAGGTGCTGATGGACCCAGTACAGTCTGGACCCAAATAAATCCAAATAAATTTTACGGGGCTTTTTATACGGCCCTTTGCAGCTGTAAGTGCAGAAGCTCCGGTTAGGGGATGTTTATCCAACAAACAAGATCTGAAGTGACCGGGGCCTGGGGCTCACTTCAGCTGCACATCTGGGACCCCAAGCCCAGGAAAAGAAATCAGATGGTCACTGGAAAAGGAAAGGACATTCTTCCATCCCCTCCACTCCACCCCCAGCAAGCAACCAAGGTCCATGAAAGGCTGCTGGCAACGGGCAAGAGCTCCTCTGGCACAACCTCAGATGTTTCTACCGCACAGTAGAAGAGGAGAAACCTGTTGTCGTGGTTTTACCCCACGCAGCCGCTCGCTCACCCTGCCCGTTCCCAGGGATGGGGAGAGAATGAAAAGGGGGAAGGGAAAAGTGGGGTGAGAGAAGAACAATTTAATAAC
>NW_010145784.1:63267-151324 GCF_000699245.1 Pterocles gutturalis | reverse complement strand
CTCCCGCCTCGGGAAACGCGACAATTTTCTACCGCTTCCTCGCCCTCAACTCCTCTCCTCGAGTTTTTTTGTCGCTTGTTTGCTATTGCCCTCTAGTGGCACTAGGGTAGGCTGTGGCTTGGCTTCCCAAGTTTTGTTTTTCTGCTAATTTTTCACCGTTTACTACCCTGGGGTAATCGTCTTGTTGATACGATGGATTTCAACAATATAATTTACCTGGATTTTAACATTCAGGTTTATTATTTAGAGCTTTTTCCTATGCAGGAAACAAAAAATTGTTCTCTGTGGTCTGTAACTCATATCCTGCAATGTCCAAGAGTAGAATAGACTTTCCTGCTTGTTGAAATGTTTTGACAACAGAAACTGCAGAGAATGTTGCCATTTCAGGCTTAAAATAATTCAGTCTTGCAGAGTCTGAATTCTGAAGGGAACTTTGTGTATACTGCTAGCACCCACCAGCCTGGTGCGTGAAGTTATCTTCTGTTGAAGTAGAAATACTGCCTTTTTGCTATTTGTATTTCTGTATAAAGACTTTGTTTTTATTATAAAGAGTGAACTATTTAAAGCACACTCCCTTCCAATTGATCGTTCATCTTCGTCAGAGAAACAAAATCATTTATCGAAACATCTTGGCTAATCAGAAACTGTCTTCTTATAGAGATCCTAGAAGATGGTTTATTAATGAGACCTAGATTTTTTTCCCTGGTTGTAATGCAGGGAGATCTTAATAAGCAATGAATTGCTGTGTCTGCAATCACTTTTGAGAAGCTTAAAAGGAAAATAATAATACTACGACTAATATGATTGTTCTTCCTACACTGCCATCCGGTGGATGCAAAATTCATTTCCTTTTGTAAATGGGAAGGGAAATTCTCCTCCTGATACCACAGCTTGCAAACTTGCACCAAGCTGACTCTCCCTTGTAATGCAATTTCCAGACCAGTGAGGAAAATATTGGTTGTGTTTAATTTTAGTTGTTTCATATTAGAGCAAGAAGCTTTCCAGTCTCTCATCTACAAAAAACATCCTCTACCCTGGAATGGGAAGTAAACCTGTCTGGATCTTGAAAAAGGACTCTGAAAACCTCCCAGCCTCTCTGCTCTCTGTATCTGGCAGGGACAGCCTAAACCCCTGAGCACTGCTACACCGGATGCTTTTGGAAAGTGAAGGTTGAGCTCCTATCTTGATTTTCAGATTATTGGTGTGTGGGCTAGAAACATCAGAGCCTAGGGTCAGATGCAGCACTGCATTTTTGGTTTGGGGTGGAGAGACATGGGGCCAGTGGTTAACCCTTTGCTTTTCCCTCTAGGATTGATGACTGAAATAATTAGAAGGAGCAAGTCATGGTGCTCACAGCCTCCTACATGCTGGTCTGCAAAGTGGGACTTCATCACACTGAGCTGCTTCCCAGTATGGCAAATCTTGCTGACCGCTGTTGACTGCATCGGCCACTCCACTGGCCCAGAGAAATGTGGAGAATTGAGTACCGGGAGTGGATGGAGGCAATGGGAGAGACTGGGTCCCTTGGCTGAGCACACAGCTGTTAGGGCTCTGTCATTGCCTGCACCTTTCTCTATTTTGGACCCTACAGGAATTAATCCAACAGCTGCAGCAATAGGAATTCCTGTGCCTCTCTTCAGGAGGGCTGTGGAAGTGGAGCAGAACGGCCGTCCCCAGGGAACAGAGCTGGGAGGACCAACTCTGGCATTTTGGCTGCTGCAGGTGGGCCAGGTAATCACCAGGAGATGGCATCCGTCCCCTGGAGATACCACAGCCCATGCTGGGCATGGTGCCAGTCCTTATCTGGGAGCCTTGGGTTTTCTCTAGAGCGTGCTAGCTCTGCCAAGGGGCTCTGTAGTGGGGTATTGGGGGTCAGCAAGGTCCCGCTCTGGAGGTGGGAAGTCCTACCGCCTCACAGCATTGCCAGCACGTTCAGTTCTGAGTCATTCCCTTTGCCTGTTTATTTTTGGTATTTATTTATTTACCACCGAGGTGTCGGCCCAGAGCAGGCTGGCTGTGCCGAACTCCTCCGGTGGCCTGGTGGCTGCTGCCAGCCCTGTCAAAGTCCCGCAGCGTTGGGAGTGTTTCCACCCTAAACCCAAGGGGGAGAGAGGTTGGGTTCCTGCAAGAGCGATGCCACTGCAGCCTCCCATCTGAAGCGTGCTTGGCTCCGGGTAACGAGTGCAGGAGCACAGGGTGAACTACATCCACCCTCCCGCAGAGCCCCCGGCTCCCAGCTCTCTCCCTGAGCTGGCTGGGGGGGTGGAAGGAGGTTGAGAGGCATATCCTTTGCTGTAATTATATCCTGTTGCTAGAGATATTGTGCTCTGTTTAAAGAAATCATCATAATACAGCCTCCCAGAGCAGGTAATTACTGTGCATCTTATGAATGGCTGCATGTGAATGTCTGCTCAGGCTGCTGTCAGCAGCAAGTTTCAACACATCTTACATACCAGGCATTTTACAGCTTTAGTTTTATTTGTTTTCATCACCCCTTGCCTTGTGCTTTATTTTTCATTAATGGATCTGGTTTTTTGTTTGTGTTGGTTTTTTTTTTCTCTCTCTTTTTTTTTCTTTTTTTTTTTTTAAGAGGCCAGAGTTCATGTCTTTGATGGAGTATTTGGGTGGTGGCCACAGCTTTTATTTGCTGTATTTCCATTGCTCTGTGGTGGCTCGAGGGGAACTGTCTGGAAGATGCTGTTTCCGAGCAGTTCCCATATGGTAGAGTCTGAGTGGGCTCTAGTTTCCTAGTCTGAGCCCGGAAAAAAAAAAACGGACAATACCCCTGTTAACAAAACTTGGTATCGCTCTACCTCTAGCAAAACTGCACAGATTTAAGCCCATGAGACAACTTATTTTTCCTGTTGTACTTTCCCAGTTTTTCTCTTGTATGGAAAAAGAGTTGGCGACTATCCCACCTGCTCCCAAACAGGGATTTCAGACCTTTGAGCTTTCTGAAGCAAATCTCTCTCATTCCACTGGCATGAGTGCCCCCCCGCCATCATTAGCTCTCAGTATAAGTGTCACTGCAGCGTGGATGAAGTTTTGGAGAATCACAGCCTGGTGATGCTGCACACAGAGATTGCCATAAACTGGCTTCAGAGCCATATCGCTTGGCTTTGCAGGGACCTTTGGGCTAAAGAGATTGGGGAATGCCAACAGTCCTGGTTTGTCACAGTAGGAGTGATCTGGCTACTCTTCTTATCTCAGTGGTCACTCGTGTTTGCCCTTCCCCAGCAGTATGCGTGGTAATCTGGCCTCGTGTTGTACGCGTAGGGCCACAGGGTGCGATCGTGACATCCTGCATGGCTGTAAAAACACCATGTCCATCTTCTGGCCAGCTCCAGGGAGGATTTGAAACTGCTGCTTGGATTGTTTCCTTATGGAAATGGCTAGGGCTTGCTCCTGCAATGCCGAAGCTGGATTGTTTTAGTACCCTCAATGGTTTGTTGTGTTTGTGGCCAGGCTTCTGTGCACGCTGAGCATCCGCTGGGTTGCATCCAGAGGTGCTGTGCAGAGTGCCGTGTCCATCTCTCGCCGCAATTCCTGGTGAAGCCTGAAATGCAGCGTGGGTCCTGGAGGACGGAAGGTGCTGTAATAAATGTGAGCTTGTAATGCTGTTGTTAAAAATAACTGGAGCTAAATTAGAAAAAAAAAAATGATCTTATTCAGCCTTACCCCAAGGGGGAAATGGACATGAAGAACTGGGCAATCTTTCTGTAAGTTCTCTTTCTTTAGACTATATTTAAACCACACCGAGAGCCAGATTCTCAGCTGGTGTGAATTGTTGTTGACTTCAGTGGAGTGAAGCTGGTTTACACAAGTTGAGGCTGCTAAATGCCAGCATCTGGATGAAGCTGAGACACAGCTGCAATTACTTTTGCAGAAAACTCCACTCGGAGGCTGGTTCAAAAGCTCGGAGCCCTCCTGAGTGCTCGAGCCATCGGTGCTCTGATTCAGCAGCTTTTTCAGGATGTGAAGGGTTATAAAAGGACCTTTACTCAGGTCAAAATTGACTCTCATCTCAGCTGGGTTCTGCAAGTCTTGTGTCTGTCATTCTGTTGTAATCACTGCTTTAGCTGGGCTCCTCTGAAAAACTCTGCAAAACCTTTTTACTTGCTGCTTCACCAGCATCATCTCCTGTCTAGACACTCTAATTATGAGAAGCAGGGAGCGTACAGCGTGATGTGTAGATAACCCTGGATAACTCCAAGCCAACCGTGTGCTGCTTCTATCTCTCCCCTGACTGCCCTCCAAACTAGTTTTGCCAATTTATTGGCTGCTCCAGCGTGAAGATGAGTAAAGTGGGGATGGTACAATGTCACCTGGGTGATATTCATTTGAACTTTGCCTTCAGAAGCGAGTGCTCCAAGCTGTAGAAATTGATAGGCAAGCCTCCTCAAATTGCAGTGGGATCTAGGTTTAGCCTTACCTACTTCTGTTCTTCCGTATGCCAAAAAACTCTCTGGATTAAATAAACAAACAACCTCCTCCCCCACCACCACCACCAGCAGCAGAATGCATTAAATCCGTAAGCTGCTTTGAGTATTTTTCATGTACTCGCTCTATTCACTCTAATTCTGTTCTTATCCACGGACTTGTTTTTTATTTATGCCAGCATAGACGATATCCAAACTCAATCTCTATGTGTTTCGGCTATGTCCTTTACATAGGAGATTTTAAAGCTACTGATTTAACAGGAGACCATCAAATAATCGATATGTATAAAACATTGGGATGCATTTGCTTCATTCAGTTGCTCGCCACAGTGTGCCACCTCCAGGAGTGTGCAATGAGAGGGAAAAAAAAAATAATGTTTTTTCCTATTTCCCTTCTTTAATGTGTCATCTTCTCTGATTCCTTTGCTGTAACTGGTACCAAAGAGAATTGTCTGTGATATTTAGCAAGGCCCCTGGGACCCAGACTGTTTCCCAAGTTTCTGCGCTAGCCTTGGGGTGCCGTGTGGGTTTACATAGGTCTCTGCAGGAGTTGGGGTGCGTGAGAATCATCTCTTCTCTGCATTTTGATTCCAGATCAATGTGCTTTGAAGTGATTGTAGGGAGGGCCTTTTTTTTTTTTTTGCCTTTTATTATTTAATGTTAAGGTCCCAGCTAGAAGTTTTTTTTTTTTTCCCTTTTTTTTTTTTGCTTTTTTTTTTTTTTCGTAGCAGCTTTTGAAAAGTGCCCTACTGCTCCATGGGGGGAGTGCCACCAAGCAGCCTGTCTGCTCTGCGGGAGGCACCTTTTGTGCTCCTCCTGGCAGTGACATGGGTGAGCTAACGCTCTGGGACATCCATTTAGGTGGCAACTCTTTATAGTTTGGATCGAAAAGCCTCTTTTCATGCATCTTGGTAATTGAAACGTCACATGAGCATGGACGTCTTGAAGAAGTTGGTACTAGAGCCAGTTAATGAGTGACCTGCATAAATCTCCCAGCTTTGGGCTCTGGCAGGAGCTGCTGAGTTCAAGCTGCACAGCGCTGCCTCTTTGAGAAAATTGCCCAGGTTTAACTACAGCCTGCTTCTCAACTGGTGGAAAAGTCTGAGTACCCTGCCTTCAGTGTGAGGTTGGGTTTTCATCTAAATTCAGTTAGGACACACTGAAGCGTATCCTTATGAAGAGCTGGATTTGGTGGCTGACATACTGAAAGAGCGGAGGTCAACTCCTGAGCCCCTGAAGCCAGCCTCCAGGTGGGATTTCTGGTCCAGGGTTGTCCTCAGCCTGCATCCAGCCAAACCTGAGACTCCAGCTAAAGCTGTAGCTCTAGGGCTCTTCTCAAAGGAGATGGTCCCCCAGCTCAGGAATCGTCAAAGGCAGGACAGCTCACAGCCTTGTGTGAAAATGGGAGGCTCGCTTTTCCCCTCCCTGGCCCTTTCTATCCTCAGGCCGGTAATCTGCCCTGGCTGAGGACCAGTCCCCTCCCTGGCCCTTTCTATCCTCAGGCTGGTAATCTGCCCTGGCTGAGGACCACTTTTGGGTTGAGTTGTTGGATATTTGGTGATATCCCAGAATTCAATGGTTGTGTCTGATCCCCAGGAAAAAAAGAAGCTCCATGTGAAGAAAGCACAGTTCTTTCCCTTCTTTTTTTTCCCCCATCACCGCATCTCCACGTTGCCGTGAACGGGTTCGCGGACGTTGCGTTACAGTGGCATCCTGCACGTGACACAGCTCTTGTCCAGCCCATAACCAGCTCTCCCACCAGGGCCATGCAATCCCTTCACCCTGAGTTAACTGAACGATCCTTGCACTATTTGCAGTACACCGCCACTAAACCTGTAGCAACAGTGGGAAGCTGGTTGGTGCATAACCTATGTGACAGCTGTAGGAAGACTCGGTTTGTCCTTCCTTTGCTGTTTTGAAGGTAAGGGTGCCAGGCTGAGCGTGCATTGAAGGTCCCACCATGGTGGTTTGACCCTTCTCTCAGCTGGGGGATGTTTCCACAGAATGTACTCAGGCAGGCTTTGAACCAATTTGTTGTTCCTTTGCTTATGATGAAATTAATGCACTTTTGGGACGTAAACTGGCCATGACATTGTTTACTTTGGCACAGGGATGCATGTACTTTCTGAGATGCAAGGAGTTTAGCTACTAGGGGGTTGTTTAGTTTAGTTTGTTGCATTTGCAAAACAGATGGTGATGGAGGAAAATGTGGTGGTGGGGGGGAGGCTTTAGGACGTGATTTTCTTAATGTTTGCTGTCTCTGTAGTTTCCTTTGTTATTTGCTGCCTGGAGCAGGGTGGGTTTCCATCACAGGGAGAAGACAGCACATAAGACCGAGATGCATTTTGCATGCGGGGAAAAATACAATTCGGACTTGTGCTGTCGTTTTGTGGGTGTTTTTGCCAAGGTGGGACTCTTTCTTCCTGGGTTTGGTGGAGGTACAGAAGCACCATGGAGGTCTTGCACGTTGGCCTGGCCCTGCCATCCTGACTCCTCCAGAGCCCTGGGGGCCTCAGCAGATCTGTGAGGCATCTGTACAGAGCAAAAGGAGGGAAACCTTCACAAGATGCGTGCCCTGGAGCTGGCTGGGGTGTGATGAGGCCATCACCATGCTACCAGAGTGTCCTCTCAGGGTGAAGAGTGTAGGCACAGCCCTCCATTGAGGTGAGAAAGGGCTGTTGTCCTCAGTGGAGAACTGAAGTGTAGAGAAGACCATTCAAGGTCTCACAGGCAGTGCCTGAGGTCCTCTCAGGGTGAAGAGTGTAGGCACAGCCCTCCATTGAGGTGAGAAAGGGCTGTTGTCCTCAGTGAGACCATTCAAGGTCTCACAGGCGGTGCCTGAGGGAGAATGAGGGTGGATCCTAGCTCTGCTCAGCCAAGTATCTGAGCCTTGTGTCAGGCGGATCATTTTGGAAAAGGCTAGGGTTTCTCTGTTCCAAGGGCCAAGTCAGTGCCAAGTTGGAAGGGACACCTCGAAGGCTCTGCTGTGTCCGGTTATGGTGACTTGTGCATGCCGGGTTGTAGGGCATCGAGAGAAGTGCCACTTGCCACTGTAGTTCTGACCAGAAAGAGCATCTGTTATCATGGGCTCTGCCACTCTGCTTTATATCTCTGGGAGACTTGGCCAAACTCCCCAGAAGCCTTCATGTTCTCACCTCTGGGCTCGTTCTGGGTGGTCAGTAACTCCCTCTTTGGAAGATCCTCGCAGGAAGGATCTTGGAGCGATCAGCCCTGATCAAACTTGGCTCTTGCTTGGGGCAGGATCGTGTTCCTGCGCATACCACTGTGGATATGGCAGGCAAAGAATTCATCGTTGCGTCTGATGACCTTGCCTTCAGGGAGAAGTGCCAAGAACGCCCCATGTTTTCTCGGGGTGGGGTGCTGTCCACTACTAATGCCCAGCAAAGTGTGATGACAGGGGTGAATGCACGCTGGGATTGCTGGGGTATTTGCTGGCGGGCTTGGTGGGGGAGGATCCCGGATGCCACCACCTTGTTATTTTGGGCAATGGATTGAGCTGCTGAGCTAGATCTTTCAGAGCTTCAGCCAATCTGCTGCCCCTACAGAAACATTTCACAGACATTAATGCTTTGCCCATCTAGGTGTCATGTTTCTGGGAGACCTTTATGCATCCCTCTACGAACCTGTTGCAGATGCTCTTACCCTATTTCCAATCTCAGAGCTGAAGCACTAAAGGTGCTTGAGCATTTTGGAAGCCTCCACTGGCAGAACAACAAGCTGTCTTGCAGGTCAAAAGGTTTTCTGTCTGCTTATGGACCTCTTTTTACCAAGGCTAGTTGGATATCGGTTGCATGTGGACAGATGTTGCTGAGGCAAGTGGGGAGTTACAGGTGTTCGTTAGCAACCACTGGCTATTTAACCCTTATCCCTTTTAGATTTTTTGGAGCTTCAGAAGTCTTATATCCCTCCAGTTTGCATATGGAGCAGTTGAGGCATAGCGGGTTGCAGCAGTTTGTCCCCAGCAAGTCTAACTAGAAGGTGCCTGAACTCCAAATTTCTTGTTACTCGGTCTTGGCCTTGATCAAAATATTCCTCTGTTTCTGGTAATAGAGCCTGCCTGGGAGGGACAGAGTGTGTCTGCGTGAAGAGAGGAGGCATCCTGTCCAAAGGCAAACGGCAATTGCCTGGAGCATGCCTTCTTGCTTCTCCCACCGTACCCCAAATTGTCGGCTGGAGCAGGAGGAGGCCGTTCTCACGGACAGGGCAGCTACAGAGGATAAAGAAATTAAGTGCCTTCTTTGAGCAAGGTGGTGTTTGCTTTATATTCTGTAACACCACAGTGCCCCAGTGTGGGATGCAAGCTGAAATCTAGCCTCCAGTGATAACCTTGGAGTGTTGCTCTCCAGCCTCAGCTGGATTTTGCCCTGCTTTGTATGCAGGTGTGGTTGCCAGCACCTGCACAAAGCAGAGGTGTCATGCTAACAGATCTGAAGAGCAGCATCTGGTACCTGTTTGGCCATGGCAGGGTGCGGGGCCAGGTGACAGTGTAAGCAGCAGCGCTGAAGGTGAGAATGAAGCTGGCACTCTCAGGTTATGGGGTTCCTATTAGGCTGCAGCATTGTTCCTCTCTAGTCTTCCCTCCTGCCTCACTCCATCATGCAGCCCCGTCTTGCTAGTAATTCTCCATCTGGATCAAGCTGCAGATTAAGCCCTGCAGCCACCTGCAGGAAGCACAAAGGTGTGTCACCGTGCAGCGTGTCCAGGGATGGCCTCCCTCACTCAGCCATCCCACCTGGAGCTCTGAGTTCTTCCCAAACTCCATTTCCATTGCAGGTAAACTGGGAAGGAGGGGAGCATGTGTCAGAGGAGGAAGGAAGACCAGTGTCCCTGTATTTTCCTGCCTCTTTGAAGGTTTTTCAATGAAAGATACCATGTTGCCTTGGTATTAAGGGTCTGCAGATTCCCTCTTGAAGCCTTTAGATGTGGATCAGTGCCCCGTGTTGGTGGATGCTACACAACACAGCTAACAAGGAGACCATCCCAGTCAAGCTTCCAGACTAGATACCAGATAAAAGGCCAAAGTGGGGTAGCTCAGACACGTGGGTGGAGTAGAGCTGGAAGGAGAAAGTGACAATGCCATGGAAGGGTGCAGTGGAAAATCAGGAATTGCACCTTGCAACTAGTCTAACCAGGACCCTAGGGGAGAAGGTTTCCAGGCATTGTGGAAGGAGCTTTGCAAATTTTTATGGGGAGTTGGATGGGTTTCTGTTGTTTTATTTTTCCATGCATATGAATGAGCACAAAGGTGTTTGACAAAGAGCTAAGTCTCAAACTTTGGTGCATTCCCCCTCACTTAACCATCGATTAGAGGTGCTGCAGGACACCATCGCTTCAGTTCATGGGGAAAAAAAACAGAAAAGTAGGAAAGGGGAGTCTGTAGGAAAGGATACCATTCTGGGAAGTCCTTGGCTGGCCATTTCAAATCCTTTTCTCTCTCCAGCCTGCTCTCCTGGCTGCGGTGCCTGTTGCTGTGCCAGCACAAAGCATTCCCTGAGTGTGCACGTTGGAGACTCACCTTCTGGTGGGACAGGACAAGGGCATGCGTTGGGAACGGTGGGTGTGAAGGTGACAAACCCACCAGGGATGTATGGCGTGCTGGTAAGAGAACAGCCTTGGCTCCTGCGCAGATTGAATTTGGAAGGTACTTTGTCACCGTGTTGTGCAAGACTGTCTGTGGCAGAGGGGATGTGTGGGATGGACAGGAAGGGGGGCGTGCCTGCGTGTGTGCATAAGGAAGTACATGCAGCAGCTGTTGTAATTGTTTTAATAAAAGAATATTTCCCTGAATTTCTCCTTTGGCACCTGAGGGCCCTTCCCAGGATGCCCTTTCTAAAGCTGCTGTTTGATTTCCAGGGCAGATGCAGTACACACACACACACACACAGTTGGCCCCGTCTCGTTCATGCAAAACCCACGTTCCCATCAGCGCATGGCTCCTTTCCCCTTTGCTGACAGGGAAAGGGGGGTGCGGGGGTTGAAATAATGACAGAGCTGATTATAATTAATATTTTTTTTTCTGTCTGAAGAGTGAAAGTCCTGCCCAAGTCCCCCAGCTGAGCACAAGCCAAAGTGCTAAATCCCTGCAGGGGTGTGTTTTATTACTGACGCTTTGCGTGTCGAGGCTGGTCGCGGGGTCTGATGCTGTGTGTGTGGAATTTTTGTGGCTATTTTCTATTGTGCCAATGAAAAGCAGGATCCTATCCGTATAATAAAAAGGAAACTTGAAGGTTTCCACACCTACATGGAGGTGAATGTTTGCAGCATTAGTATTTTAATTAAGTGTTTTACCTTCGTGTGACTTCCCTACCTGAGCCCATTGCGCATGATGGAGCAGAGGTTAGAGGGGACAGAAGACGATGGGGTTTTCAATGCCCTTTCCCCAAAAGGTTTTGGCTGCTCCTTGGTCAGGCTGGTCTGTAGCTTCATTCATCATGCTTCATTGGGTGGAGTTTGGTGGGTTTGGTTTGTTTCTGAATGTTCCTCTTTCAGGAGCAAGGCTCTGCCAAGAGGATGGGGACTGGGGGGCACTGATTGCTTCTTGATTCTCTCTAGAGCAGTGGGGTGATCTCAAGCAGGTCTTTTCAGGCCTCTGTTTTGTTTGCTTGCCTGATGTCATACAGCAGGCTGAAGGCTGAGCTGGGTGTTGAAGCCCCTCTCAGCCAGTTTGGGTGCACAGGGCAATAGTGGGGCAGCTACACCTCCCAAATCGGTCCAAAGCCGTATCCTGCAAGCACTGATCACTAGCTACACCTCCCAAATCGGTCCAAAGCCATATCCTGCAAGCACTGATCACTTCAGTGGGATGAAAGGGAGACCCTCAGCACCCACCAAATCAAGGGGAAGAAGAAGTACTAGTTTCCTATGTGATACCTTAAAGGTACATACTGACTGCAATCCTGCAAGCTTTCCGAGATGGTCCAAGCATTTCATATGGGAAAATGCAGAGAGCAGACAGGAGCTTTGGGGACCCGAACTGGTTTTGTACCTGTGCAGCCCTTGGTCTCCCAAAGCAAATTGGGGCTGGCAGAGCCTCTGTGGCACTCCCCTGGGCAAGGGGCTGCCTGGGCACAGTCCCCAGGTGCCTCCAGAGTCCCCTCCTCTCTCTTCCTTCCGACAGAAGGGTGTTTTGTCTTTGCTGTAGCTCTCTTTCTCTTGCCACCTTAGCAAGTGAGATCCTGTTGGGACTCAGGATAACAGCTTCCCCAACCAGCTTCAGCATTGTCTCAGGTGAAGAAGAGGATGTGTCTGTACAAGGTGGCTCGCTGTCCCCTGTCCCCATGTCTATCAGTAGCAGCACCCTCAGGAGCACGGCTGAACAAACATCCTCCTCGGTGGCTGCTCCCTTCATTTCAGGAGGTCTGCCTTTCCATCTCCCACACAGCTGGCCCAAATACTGCGATTGCTCAACCTCCTCCTTTCTGTGGACAAAAGCAACCTAGAAATCCGTTCAGCTTGTGAGCTTCAATGCTTGACCCTGGCTCCCCAGCTTGTACTTGTAATACCTGCAGTCCCCAAGTGATCTGCCATCCAGGGGCAAGATGCTTCAGGCTTTGAACCGTGCATCCCAAAAAATATATTCAGCTCTGTTTGACAGAGATCTCAGAAGCTTTCTCTGAAACTCTACTATTGTTTTCACTGGGGTTTTTTGACCTTCCCCCCCCCTTTTTTTTTTTTTTTTTTTTTCTCTCTTCACCCCCAGAACAGCGCACTCAGCATCTAAAGGGCAAAGCTGGCTGGGGCACGCAGGCTCTGAGCAGCGTCAGAGCTGCCAGGAGAGAGGAAGGGCAGCAGGACGGCTGTGACAGCACACGCGGCTAGTGCCCTCAATTAGCCCATGTGGCCATCACATTTGAAGTGAAAGCACAGCAGGTCTCCAAGAGTTCCCTCGTGGGTCTTGCTGCACTTATAAGCTGGGACCACAGTATAACTTAATTTCCTGAAATGTCAAGTGGCTCGTGTTGGCTGCCTGCTCTCTTGGTGTTTTCCTTATGAACACATTGTACTCGCGTTTCCTGCAAAAAACCCTCCTATCAGTGTTTGATGATTGCTTAATAAGAAAAATCAGTAAGGACAGGGAAAGTTCACATCCTGTAGATGAATATAATGACTATTAGCTTTCTTCTGGGCTGCCAGAGGGGGTTTTTTTCTGTTGTTGTTGTGGTTTGATTTATTTGTGTTTTTATCCACCCAGCCGAGAACATTGATCTGAAGCTGTATCCTTCAGCTGCTGAGCCCGTCGGTGAGCTGTAGGAGGCCCTCAGCACCCATCAACCTCACACGAGAAGGAAAGAGGAGAAGTTCCTGGATCATAAAGCTGGGAAAAGGGATCTCAAATTGGGAATAGTAGCGATGTTGACGGTAAAGCTGTCAAACTCATGTTTTTATTACCTGTCTTGTGATAGCCTGTGTTTTCTGCTTGATTTTGCAAGAGAAGAGGGCTTGTATAATCGTGGTGTGGGTGTGAACTCTTATGAAGGTGACTGCAAGGCTCGCAGGCAAGTCTGAAAGATCCCAAATGGATTTGTTGATATTTTTTAAATCTTAGTTTCTAGGCGAGCCTTGCTCACATTTCTTAGGTGTGTTTTCTGATTGCCATTGGCTATTTTATTCAAGATGAGGCTCTTATCATTCTTGTGTGAACTAATACTCTTTTAGACCTGGGATATACTGGGTTTAGAGGGAACCTGGTTGAAAATTTTTAAAAATACTTTTCTTCATGATAGCTTTCACATGACTAATTCTAATGGTCCTCTGTCTAGAGCTTTCCTGCTTCAAAGTGCTGCACAAGCTATTAGCTGACTGTACAGCTTAGTGAAATGAGTAGGTCAATAAAACTCCTGCCATTTGGAGGGCATTTGAACTCCTCCTAAGCCCTTAGTGCTCCCGATCAGCCCCACGTCTCTGAGGTATAACAGCAAAGTCTGGTGCTGAGCAGCGAGCCACTGAGAGCCGCCCATGGGGAAATATTTGGCAGAGGGACTGACCGGCATTTAGGCTGTCTGAACATGGCCCTGGAAGACAAATGTCATCTTGTGGTGGCTGTTTGCTTCCTGAACGTCTCTTGCAGCCTGCGTCCTTTCTTCTCCCAGCTTCACTTCCCGGCTCTTGTCTCAGGTCCTTGCAGAAGACGTTGGGCTGGAGGGTCTGCGAGAAGAAAGAACTAGCAGGTGGCTGTGACTGAAAGCCTTGCTTGATTAAATATCGGGAATGTCTTGAAGTTAATGCTATTTTTATGCCACTCCTTATATTTTAGAACCTAAGGGCCAATAAGAGAGAAACCGGTCAAGCAAAAATAAAAAACCATAATGAGCATTTTAATACTAAAACGATAGCCTTGGCCTGCAGCTCGGGAGTGCTCCAGCCTTTCAGAGAAGGAGCAAAGCGTGTTTTCTCATCACACCTCAGGTCTAAGCATATTCCCTAGTTCAGCTCCTTGCCATCCTGGTTGTTAGATATCCTCTATGCAGGGGTAACCATCTGGTTATGCAGTAATGCCTTGGTACTCTCAATATTGGAGTGTATTGAGACACTGGAGGAAATAAACCTTGGTGTAGGCTACTGTCTGTTGCAGAGAGCAGAGTCATTAATTTATTGTTGTGGTGTCCTCGTGTCATCTCTTTCTTTGGATGTGTGTACACTGCCTCGCTGGAGAAAGCACTAACGTCTGATAACGTTCTGCAGAAGATGATTTTTTTTAAGTATCCTGTTTTATTGCTTGTAAGGAATGTAAGCACAAGCAGGCACTCATACCATGACAAAGCTTAGACGAGGTGTTATGAAAAAAAAAATCAGTCTTGTGGTTCTGCGTACAACAAACTTGCGACTGTCCCACCATTTGCAGCAGACCTCTGGCCTTTGAGGGTCTTTTTGATACAAGGGGAAGATCCTGTTATGGGGCAAAGGATGTGGTGGGTGATGGTTTCACGCCTAGCCAGTGTGAAGGCAGTGGGATGTAAATCCACGCACTTCCTCACTAATAAGGCCATTATTTTGCATTAATTTTACCACTCTTGCCACCTGAATTTCTGTTCTGACTTTAAGAAGGGTTCCCTGAAACTGAGAATTTTTGCACTTCACAGATAAATCATCTTTTGGAGGTCTAGCCCCACTGGCATCCTCTGCCTCCAGATGAGGTGGAAGCGGCTGTGGGGTGCTGCTGGGGGACTATCCAGCTGGGGTCACTGGAGCGCGTTGCAAGAGGCTCCCTTGTCTCCTCACCCCAAGGGGCCGAGATATTTAGACAGCTGCCTCACTATGAATGGGACTCTGGCAAAAGAATTGAGCAAAGATTAAATCAGTTTTAGCTGTTAAATGTGTGCTTTGCACAGCATTTAGCAACCAAAAGGCTAATTATCTTTGAACTTATGCACGTGGGTTTAGATGTGATCCGCACAAGTTGCTATTTTTTTTTTTTCTGCTGTCTACAAGGAACTGAAAATGAGGATAAAAATGAGATGCTGGTGTCGGTTAAGGGCACAGCTTTTTGAGTAGTCTGGAGATGGTGCCCAGTCTGCAGGGAAGTAAGGCGCCTACTGAATGAGAATAGGTTAAAAAAAATTATTTTAACACTTGTCATTTAGCCTCTCCTATTTAATGGAAGTTCAAGCTCTTTAAGGAAATACAAATGTGCATGAAGGTAGGAAAATGAGACTGCTCTGAAAGAAAGCCAAGCTCATACCTGGAGGGAAAACTTCCTCTGAATGTTAATGCTTGCTGAGTGCACAGAGTGAAATTTGGAAGGTGAAGAGTGCTGCAAGACCTACATAGGTCAGTGCAGAGCAAATCAGATTGCGGTTTAGAAAGCTCTGCAGAAAAATAAGGAATAATTTGGTGCTCAGTTGCAATTAAAATGTGAGAGGGGCTCCACACCCCTGTGCAGTCTGGGTGCTTTGGAAAGCTGCATCAGGCTCAAGATACCCACTTCAGTAAAACATAGACAATGGGAGGAGGTAACATGGTTGATATAATGCTGGTGCCATTTTAAAACCCTTCAGGGAAGCAAGTAACCATTGCCAAATGGTGATCAAAGATTCTGGATCTTCTCATCCAACATGAGCCAAATCATGACATAAGACAAACTTTTTTCAAGCTTTTTTTTTTTACTTCAACTTTTTTAACCTTTAGGTTACCCATAAATTGTACTTCAGTCTTCATTAACCATAAAGGATATAATTATTACAGAAATGGCACCAGGAATCAAAAGTGAAATTATCACACAGCCAGTGAAGGAGGGCTGGCTGGAAGCCCTGGTGTCCACCCTTTTCTTGCATGGCCTTTTGCACAGTTGAAGATGTCCGTCTTGCTCCCTTTAACCAGCTCTCTCCTTGCCTAAACACCCCAGCTCCTGCAGTTGCTGGAGATCATGTTTCCCAGCCTTCTGCTTTTCTCTGGTTCCTGTGGTCTGTCCACGTATTTCTTGGAGGGTGAGGCTGAGGCCAGAGGCAATCCACCAGCCGAGACCTTACCTCTGTTGAGCAGGGAGGAAGGGTGCCTCGACAAGCACAGTACCTTGCCCTGATTTTTACTGAATCAAACCTCCCCCTCCCCAGTTTTTCCAGATCATCAAGATGATTTTGACCTCTGATCCTCTGCTGTGTATGCCAGCTCTTCCTAGCTTTGTTGCCTGCAGAAGTAGTATAGATATTCTCAATTATTTAATTTTGTTTTGTTGGTGAAACTATTGAATGGAACTAATTCCCAGGCACAAGGCCATCAAGCAGAATGCCCAAGATGATGAGACTTATGAAATGGTCATCAGATGTACCAGTTACATACTTCAGGCAGCGGCACTTTTGCCCTAGCTAGGAGAGGATTAACAGCTATTTTTCTCCTTTTGTTTCTGTGTTTGACTGTTCTTTGTGTTGCAAAGCGCCTAATGGAAAGTGGTAGGTAGTGGTTAAAGAGCTCTCCTGGGTCCAGAGCTCAGACCTTCTGATCTCAGCTCAGAGTTAGAGTCAGAGCCTGACCTTCCCTGAACCTCTGCAGCTTGTCATACCTCTGTTTTGTCACATGGAAGGTTTGGATGAATAAAGTAACTTTAAGCACTGGTGAGGGTTTCTGCCCTGAGGTCAGAGAACTAATGCTACGAAAAAGCCAGATCCAAGAACAAGTCAATGAGAACTTTCTGCTTTAGCTTCGGGAGGTGTTGGGCAAGGCCTGAATTGTAGGACAATAAGACTTTATGTCTTCTGAAGTGTAAGGTATGGATTATGCGTTTGAGAAACCCATTAAGGATAATAACGTGCTTTAACTTACTTTACTTTAATCTTAAGAAAGATCTCTAGCTCAAGCAGCTTTGATTTGAAGATATCAAGGGAAAATCAATTTATCTTAGTGATTTAACAATGCAAATAGGTTCTGAAGTGATGACGGGAAGATGAATATGCAACTCAGTGGAGCTGAGCAGCAGCAAAGCGCTGGTGTGGCAGGGTTCACAAAAGGCAGCCTTTGAATGACAAGCACCAGCTTGGGCAAGAGGTTTTCACTGGGAGCCAGCCAGGAGAGGTTAGAGCTCTGCACAGTGCATGTTCCTGATGACTCCACCGCTCTGTCCGTATTTCCATGGCTCTGTTGGTTACCTACCACCTCGGAGATGTGCTGCAGGCACTTGCTAGTGGGCTTGTGTCATTGGTCAGAGATCTTTGCGTATGTAAAATTTGGGAGAGATCTGTACCATCCCTGCACAACTGATGTTTGTAGATGATGGGTGAGGCAGTGATGTCCCAGAGAGCTGCGGTGCCTTGGGCTATGATCTCATAAGTTAAGCAGGGTTGGGCCTGTTTGTTTTTGGATGGGGACTTAGAAGGAAAAGTTGATTGCTGCAGTCAATTTGACTTGGTAATTCAGAAGGTGGTGCTCTTCCCCCTAGATAGCACAGGCTGACATGCCAGAATGTTTAGGCTCACCACAACTCCTAACCTTTTGGAAAAAATGTAAACCCAACATCCTCACCTCTCCAGAGTGAAGATCACGGGACTCCTGCTATTACCCCCAAGTCCCAACCAAATTCCATCTCAAGGCAACCACACCCTGCAGATGGAGATCCACCCTGCCCTTTCAGGAGGATGCAGCAAACTTTGCTTTCACTGCTCGGTCACATTGTACCTCCAGCTGAACCACTGCAGAGCTCAGTACAGATGGCAGGCAGCAAATGCCCTTCCAATTACGTTGCACAAGGGTCCTCACTGGAAAGGGACCATTTAAATGGGAATTGTTTTCCTACTGGCAGGGATTTTGGAAGCCTTGGTGGGACTTGGTTTGAGCAACAGCCTTCTCGTGCCCACTGCCACCTTAGAGGGACAAAAAACATTTTTCTGTGCTGTTTTGAGCACATCTTCGTATGCCAGCATGGCTACTTGGGCCAGATTCTGAAGTGATGCAAGTTATTTAGCAGTACGTGGGTGTAAAGTGCAGCAATTTTCTGTATCGAGTGGGTGGTAAGGTAGAGTTGCAGCAGAAAAGCAGCCAAGAGGATGGCATTAGATAAAATGCTCTCTGGGAGGAGGCTGCTGGGAAGGGAGCTCTGGTTGCTTTGGCCGTGTCTAAAGGCAGATTTGCTCTGTGTTTGTTTATTTTCTAAGCTGTGAAAGCGCTTGTGTGCATTCCTCTCTTTTGGTTTAACCTAAATCTTTCCTAATCCTGTTAGCAGAAATAAACCTCCCTGAACTCCACGTAAGTGCCTGCACGGGAGTTTCCACCAGCTGTATTAAATCTGCGTGAAATCTTGCAGGGTGCCCTTGTGTGGGTAAACACAACCTCACATTGACACCTTCCTTCCAGCATCCTCATCTTTCCCAGCCACGCTGCTCCTGCTTTCTGCTCTTGGCAAGGGAACGGTGGCAGCTTCCTAGTGGGGAGGTCACACCGAACATTGTTCTCAGTTCACGCAGGAAAATAAGCAACTCCCCCCCACCATGGCAGTGGTTGTGCAGCAAAAGGGCTGTGTGAGTTGGAACTAGGCTCTCCATTTAGGTCCTTCTAACCGAGACAGGTTCACTAAAAGGAAGGCTGTGTGCCAGCAGGACCAAGTCCCTGACCTAGTGACAAGCAGAAGCAGGGGCTGCTCCCAGTCCCAGCCCCAGCTGATCTCTGCTGTCCTGGCAGAGCGCAGTGGGAGAGGCAGGTAGCTGGGCTTAGCGCTGGCTTTTGCATATGCTTTACCATGCGTGTCCTGTCTTGACAGTATTTATGCAAATTTTTAAGTAGGGGAAAAAGCTGTCACGTAAACCCAAAAATTCATCTGAAGGCCAAATATGTAGGTTGGTTGGCTTCTGTGTTTTCTTTTTTCTTTTTTTTTTTTTTTTCAATTAAAAATAAAGTAACCTATAAAATGATGATCTAGTTTAATATCCTCATTATATGTTCCAGGCAGTACCTGAGTCATGCCACTTGCTCTGTGCTTTGTACCCCTGCGAGGGATGTAAATGTTCCATTTTTGGAATATTTCTTGGTCCACCCCAGTCAGATATGCCAGGTGAAAGTGCTGGGGTACAGGGTTGCAAATCGTGTGAGTGAATTTGCTCAGGATACAATTGCTGTCAGCACAGGACCCACAGGTCACTGTTTCAGGTAATTGGTTCAGTGGTCCCGTCCTTGCAGTCCATGTCATCTTTTTGAGTGGAAACATACCCAAAGAGGTTCCTAATGGACTGTCTTGTCTTTATTTTTTTTTTTTTTTTTTTGGTTAGTGGAGCTCCATTCACTTTAATCCCCAGCCAGTGCTGAGATCCATCACCTTTAATTGTCATCGAAAAATGTTTATAAAGAGCCACAAAAGGAGCTGCTGGAGGAACTGGCGAAGCTGCCGCGTGTTCTTGCGTCTTGAGCAGTTAATTCACATCAGTGTGGACATTCCTCCTGTAGGTAGGGGTCTTCTGGCTTGCCCGGGCTGTTTCAACTGGGTATTTTTGCAGAGATGATTAGCAAGATGCTTGTTGGTTAATGCCAACTGGGGTAATGGGTTTTGTGAGACAGATTCTCATTCGCCAAGAGACAGCGTAAACCAGACTTGCCTCCCGGGATCTGCATACCGCAATGGTCCAGAGATCATCATTATAAAGATTATTTTTCCTGAAGACTCGAGGTCACAGTTGAGGTACAGCAATCTAATAATTTATAACAGGGGCTGTGAGGTGATCAGCAATAAGCCAAAGTGCCAAACCCACCTTTCACATAGGTAAGAGTGTGTATATGGAGGGTTACCGCTGCTCAGCTAATGCACCAGTGTCTTCGTCTGTGGGACAGCACTTGTTAGCCTTTTCTACCATTACAGGATCATGGAAAACAAGGCTGAACGTTATCTTTGCTTGAGAGCACTTTGTACCCGATGGGAAACGTCTGGGAAAAGGGGCTCTCCTTTGGGATGCAGGTCCCCACCCGCTACATCTCAGTCCCTCTCCCACTGCTGTCAGCTCCAGGGACTTGGCAGGTCACAGCCTTTTTTCCACTAGAATGGCAGTTTTTTCCTTGGGCTGTGTCTAAATTTCCTTGGCACGGAGGGAAGGGATGATGTTACCACCACTCCAGGGAATGCAGTAGCATACAATTATTGCTTTTCAGATACGCTATACAGATACATTCAGAAATCTCTGTATTTTTTTTCCTTCCTTCAAAATATACGGCTCTAGTTAATGCATTTGGAGGCTGTGGGTCTCTGACTCTCTAATGGTTTGCCTGCTCAGAGGAGGGACAGCCTGCATTAAATATATCTACACCGCCAGACATCTCAGCCTCCCAGCCCATTTTCATGGCTGGTGTTGGGGTGAACTAGTTAGACTCCCCCAGGAGGAGATCCGCAGGACTGCTCGCAGCCAGCAGCATGGCACCGTGTCTGTTTGGCTTCCCTCTGCCCCTTGCAGCCCTTCCAATGCCATCTCAGACCTTGTGCTCTTGGCTGTACCCTGCCACCATCACTGGTTTTTTGCAGGGCATGCAACACAGCCCTTCAGCATCACGCTGTGAAAGCGTTGCCCTCGGGGGCCGCAGCACAGCTATATTGACTTCAAGCACTCACACAAGCAAATGTCATGTCTTACAGCCACAAGGCCAAGTGCCAGGCATTATGGGCATGGCCAGTCTGCTCTAGAGCCAAGCTAGCCCTGGGCGGTGTCGGCAGGAGATATTCTGTACTACCTGTCCCGAGAGGCTGGGAATCGCTCCCTGGGGTGGATGCCATTAGTGATAGAGATATAACCTTTAGCTACTAACTAACAAAATTACTTTTCCCAGTGCAGCGATATAGCTGCATGCTATTAGCATTAGAAATAGCAGGTTCCAGGCCTGCTGCTGACTTAGATAAAGTTGTTATAACATTATCTGAAATACTGTCTTTTTGATATTTTTTTTCCTGCAAGTTGACAGCCAGAATTTCTTTTTTTTCTTAAAGGCCTAAAATTCTTCCTTTCCCTGATTTGCCCTCTTCCTCCCCAGAACAATATGCACACACGCACACAAAAAAATAACTTTTGGAAGTCTGGATGCCTTCCTAAGGCATTTAATAGCACTGAGGACATGAAATACTGTACTGAGTCCTTTGGGAAACCTACAATTAGTGGGATGAAAATACCTTCCATAAATGACTGAGCTCCTGAAACAGTGTGAGTAATTAAAATGCTATACGGGACAGAGCTGAAAATCCTTACAGGATTACCAGTGAGGCATTGTTTAAAAGATGTCCTTGGGCTGGACAGCAGCAGCATTGCGTGCAGGCATCACTCAGAGCTCCTGCTGGGAGCGGGAGGTGGCAGATACCACGGGCAGTACCTGGTTAGTCTCGTGTTCTCTTCCATTTTTATCCTCTCTGTTCCAGCTGAGAAGAGCTCTTCATGGCATATTTATTTAACCCCAGGACAACTACAGATCGATTGATGGTGTTGTTGGGTTTTTTGTCTGTTTGCTTTGTTGTTTTTTGGGTTTTTCTTAAACCAGTCTGTAATGATGCTAGGTTGGGAGGGCAGAGCCAGGGAAGGGACATCTTTGGAAAGGTGTTCTCTGCACATCTACTTGTGTGGTGGTCTTACCTTGTGCATTTGTGCATCTGATTTTATCCAGGGATAGGCACTAAAGAGCTGCCCACAGACCTGGTTAGTCATTTAACATTTAGTTCCAATTTCCAAAGGCATTTTTGCTCCTGAAGATGCATGTGGGGCTTTTGTAGGGCCTCAGCTCATTGGATACCCAAGTTGCTGTGACTTTAATGGGACCGAATTGTCCAACTTGATCAGGATTCTTTGGAATTCACAGTAGAGGTCCAGCTGCCATGTTCCTAAAAGCCTTATGAAGTATGATCTGAGTGGATAAACAGATTTGTTGTTTGTTTTTCTGCTTGGTAGGAGAGGCTTCCTGGAGGTGTGCTTCCCAGCTTGGTAAATCCTGCACAGGTCCATCATGGAGCACACACAGAAACAGCCTCAGAAATGGCAGAGCCTGCAAGATCCTTATGAATTATCTTAACCCATTGGACAGGATTGGAAAGGACAGTGACAGATGATGCAAGTGAGCAGTGGTTAATTTCCTTTTGGGAAGATGTTTAAAACTCCATATTATTTTAGGATTATGAGTGAAACTTTATGAAATATTTGGTAGAGGGTAAGGTCACATTTTTTGTTTCCTGGGTGAGAAATGAGGGCAGACAAAAGCCTTTCCTTACACAAATACAGTTACCAGCACAGTTAGCAGATGCCTGCATCCTCTCCGGTGTGGGATGGCATCAGTGAGCTGGTAGGTGTGGGTTGCAGGAGGGATGGAAAAGGAACAAGCTTTGCACACAGTAGGTCTGGAGTGAGTTTGAGTTGAAGAACATTGTAGGGAAGACAGGAATGAGGGAAAAGGAAGAAGACAGGAAAAATAAATTTTCCTTGGTTGGGTGAGGGTAATGGGACTGGAGGGAACTGGTGTGAAGGTGTGTGCGAGGGGGCGAGACTTGAGCCATGCCACGCGGGCAGGGGGGAGCTGGCTTGGGTACGAAGTGGGTTAAACAAGGACACATGGCAAGAAGATAGGAAAGGAAGGGGAGCTAAAGGCTGGGAAAGTAGAAGCTGAGTGCAGCATGACAAGGGAGCTGGGAGATGGCAGGCAGGCCTTTCCTTTTCCAGACACAATTGCTTCTGACTACCCAGTCTCTCTTTATCTCTCTGCAAGGAAGCTTTCCAAAAGCATGAATAATACCTTATTAGGTAGATGGTAAAGCCCCTCCTTTTTATCCTGCTTTAATTCATGCTTCCTCTGCTTTGGTGGCTGCCTTGTACATAGTGCTGTTAAAAGTGCAATTATCATTCTTCCTGGTTGCGCGGTATTAAGGGCGTATCCACTCGCAGCATCTCCTGGAGGCTTATTACTCAAGAGAGAGGAGTTGTGCACGAGAAGCCAAATTAAAATGAGCAAAGAGGAGGCTGTTTCCACCGCAGGGATGGAGCAGATCATTTTGCTGAAGACCAGGGGTCAGGAACTGGTCTATGGAGAGAATATATAGCTGTAAGCCTGTGATGTCGGGTGTTTGTGCCATGGAGCTGGAAGACACAACCCTGTGGTTCCTCGTGGCTTAGCCTGACTCCCTCCCTTTTGCCCACTGCTGTATGGATGTGGGTTGGTCAGCGTCCCCTACTTGACAGTGGCATATTGTCCTGCACAGGTTTCAAGGCTAGAAGTTGTAATTGTGGCCCCCTCCTCTGATCTTCTGCAAGTTCTTGAGTGTTTCTTAGACAGCTATCCAAACCTAGCTTAAAGATGCCAAGTGATGGAGGATACAGCACATCCCCGAAAGAACAACCTTCTCCCTCTTTTTAAATGTATCTCTTTTCTCAGCAAGAATTAATCTAGTTTTTAGTTGTCTTTTACCGTTGCATCACCACCGGTTTCCCTCTGCTCGTTGGAAAAACTCCTTACACACCACTCCCTGGGCAGCTTTGAGGGGTGCCTGGAGTCACCATCTCCATTTGCTGGGCTCCTAGATGTCTCCAAAACTCCTCAGCTTTCTGAGGACCAGGCAGCAAACAGTTAAGGCAGCTGAGCCGCAGGCCTCAGAACATTTTGCTAGGGAGCCAGGTGAGCAAAGAACAGATAAAGGCAGCACCTGCCTATGGGTTTGGAACAGCCCCGGGCCATGGATAGAATGTAAATACACTCTGAAAATCTTATTGTCTGACTCGGTGCCAGCGTCTTTTGGGCTCTTGTCATGGAAAATATTTCGGCTGAGGTCATTCAGTCAGCAAAAACCCAGCATTTAATACCCTCTGAGGTGCCAACTTGCTGCTTTCTTTGTGTCGATAAATAAACAAAGTAGGGTAGCATTTCATGTTGCCAGGATGATCGTTGTTTTATTAGGAAGGGTTTAAAGGTTGTTGATCTCTTTTTTTTTTTTTTTTTTCCTCCCTTCTTCTTCCTCCTCTTTAAATGCAAAGGCTCTGTATGTTTCTGCTCCCTTTCTCTGTGTTTGCTCCTCCGGGCACCCACGGGTGCCTGTACACACACACGCCCAGCCTTTAGAGGGAGAACTAATGTCTGCTTCTTGTAAATCTCTGCTGGCTGCCCCGGGCTATGTTTTTAATTCCTTTATTCAGCTTTGAGATGAGTAGGAGAAAGGTGCAGCTTTTTGAGATGATGGAAGTTGCCATTTCCCTTCTTCGGTCAATTAGGTTGTTTTCGGCTAGTTCTCAAAACTTTCCATTGATGAGAGCTCTGAAGGGGGGAGGAAAAAAAGCTGAAGGGAGCTGAGGGATCTGGGAGGTAGAAGAAAGTGGGCTGGTAACTGGATTATCTACTGATTGAATGACTGATTTGCTGTGTGTGCCTCTAGGAGAGAGAAACAGCCTGACTTCAGAGCTGCATTCAGAGCAGCTGAACTTCTAGGCAGTCAGATTTATGGCTTTTCATTATATTTGTGCAGCGCCTGTCCTTTCTTAAGCATGATTTGAGACATGGTGATCCTCTCGGTGCTCTTGGGGAAAATATTGCTTTTTTTCCCAGATCCTTGTAATAGGAAATTCCTTCAAAGTTTGCACAGAGCTTCCCTTTGTCATGTGTCTGTGTCCCCTCCCCGCATCCTTCAGCTCCAGACCCTGCCACCGCTGCCCATTTTGGGCAAGTCATGGGTGTGCAGGCACCACTGGGTGAGGAGGCACTGTGTTGTCCAAGGGTGATCCCTACCTGCTGAAAGACTTCACCTCATCTGTTTTTTAGCCAACAGTCTCTCCTTGGCTCCTCTGAGCCTTGCTTTCTGGTCTGTAATACCCAAGCACCTTGTGCATGGTGACCACCTCACGTAGATGTTGTAGAAACCACCACGGGGTCCTGTGAAGTGAAACAACAGCGTTCCCCTTCTTCCACTGTGCTTCAGCAGTGACGTGAGAGCAAAGGAAGGGCTTTGCCTTCTGAAACATAAGCTCTTTCTGCTTTCAGGCGGGGAAGGAATGAGATCAGTCCTTCCACATCAGCACTTTTCTTTATCTTGTTGTTTTCTGCCCTAAGTCTGTCAGGGTCTGCGGCTCGTCTGGAAATAAGTCTGCAAACCTTGGGGCTGGGAATCATCTCACCTCATTTTAGTTATCTAAAACTTAGACATAAAGTCTAAGATTGTCATCTAGGCTCTCTCTCTTTGGTTGGTGAGGAGTGATAAACAGCCCATGCTATTCATCTTACCCATTCTAGACATCTGCCTTAGGTTGGGATGATTCACGCTTTGGAAGCTCCTGTGCTCTCCACAAACCGTTGGGGAGGTGTAGGATGTTGCTGGACCCCTAACTCTCACTGGGCTCATCATCTGAGAAATCCATTAGCCATCTTCTTTTTACCATTTACCATGGATGTTGCCTATGTGCAGGGTAGAACGATACTGTCCCTTGTTTAAAGGAGTCATCTGTGCCCATCTGTCTGTTGAGATAACTTTGCGCTGATTTTGATGGAGATGGTGTTCTGCCTGTGATGGCCCTGAGGAACAGAGGAGGGTTTTAGAGATGGTGATAAGTGCTTTGTCAAATGTTGTCATTCTGCTATCAATTTTTCAACCAATCAGGTAGATTTCAAGGCCAAAATTTCAGAGCTGATTAAAGAATATGGAGGCCTGGTTTCCATCAAAATTAAATATCTCATCCTAGCTGCTTTATATTTGTGTTAATCTGTGATGTGATTGCTTATCTCTGTGTATATCTTTGAAGGAGAAAGACTGCAGGCATTCCCCAGCCCACATGAGATACAGACCTCAAAATATAGAGGGAAGAATAGAGCTTGGAGCTGGGCTGATCTTCTCAGGTTGCTGCTGGGAGCACAATGATGGCAAATTGCTGTGGCAGGGGACCCTGCTCTTGAGCCGAAGACAGGAACTAGGCTGACAAGATGATAATAGCGTGTTGGCTCAACTGGCAAACACACATCCCTTTTGGACAGACTCGAAATGTTACATTGAGAAGCAGTTAATACACCGTTGTGTAAGGTTCCTAATGGACTGGAGCCAGAATGCTCCATTAACCACACACACATAAAATATTTATTGAGCTTGGGTTTTGTTGCCAAGCTGGAGAAAGGGGGAGAAGCTTTGTGTATAGAGATAAAACTGTCAGTATTGAGGGCTGAAGGGACGAGTTGATGATGTGTTCTGAAATCTTTTATTCTTTTTAAGAGAAGGATTTCTTATCTTTGGCAGGGGGCTAAGTGGTGCAAAGAGGATTAAATGCAAGCCTTGCCGGGTTTTACATTTCATGTTTAATTGTCCAAAGGGTGAAGGTATCTCCTGTCTCTCCGTCAGACTCCCTGATCTGTTCTATACCATGTGCTCTCTGCAAATTAAATGCAGGGTCAGTCTTTAGAAAATAAAATAAATGTGAAAAAAACCACAATTGTGTTCCCCAGAAGATTGGCTTCTATACGGAACAAAACTTTCTTAAACAGAGGAGAGTGAGGACTATGGTGATAGGAAGTATAAGCACCGGATTTTCTCTCTGGAAAACACCAGTTCACCTGTTGTTGTGCTGGTTTTAAATGTGCAGTAAAAGAAGCTTTCTGTTTTCTGGGTGCTGAATGTACAATGAACGTTTGGAAGAAATTTAGTTGGGAGTATTGGCTTGATTTACTGTTGGTGCTTGAGTTAGGAGACAATAAGGCAAATCACAAAATTGTGTTTCAGACTGAATGAGAAAACACCAGTGCAAAAGCTACTGTCCATGTGACCCCTTTCTCTTGCCAGAAGGAGACCTTGTGTGTCCATTTAAGCAAAACACGTGGCGAAATGACAACGGTCCTGCTTGGTAGGACAAGGCAGGCTGTGGTGCTGTGTGGGACTGATAACTGGGATTATGAGGTCAAGAAGGAGCATGTGGTGGTTGACCTAAGCTCTGGAGGCTTTGTATCTTGTGGCGTCTGGGTAGCCTTCGAGAGGATTCTGAAAAGGAGGTGGCGACCTTCCTTTTGCATCATGTCTGGTCATGGTCATATGAACACCAGAAAAATCCAAGGGAGAGCTTCAGGAGGCAAAACAAAACATTTTGATAAGAAAGGATGGTAAAGCCCAGGAACTCCATTATAGCATTGAAGAAATGCTTGTCCCAGACAAGCAGAGACACAATGTGTGTCTAAGGAAGTGGTGTGGGCAGAAGGGATTATTCAGACTTCTTAGAAACAGGAGAGACGCTAAGAATGAATGGGAGAGATGGTGTCTTCTGGAATGGGGCAACCAGGTTAGTGACCCTGGGAATGAAAACAAATACTAGGGGAGTCCTTAAAATTATTTGAGGTGGAGAAGAACACACTCGTCTTGATGACAAGTTTCTCAGCATGAAAAGCTCTGTGCCATCATGGCAGGATAGCACAGCCACCAATGAAGTTCAGGTTGTAGATAAAATAGAGCCATCTAAGCAAATTCACTGTTAAGGTATGTGCAGATAGGCAGTTAGACCAAGAGCAGAAGTATCTGTGCTTTTCTATAAATATTAAATGTATATAAAATGAGGATGGGTGAATCGTCATGTACTGGCCTCTCAAAAATCTTACTGAATAAAACTAATCAGTAGAAAGCTGCACTAGCAGGATGATAATTATGTAGAAATGACAAGAATAGATTTTGCCGTTGGAGGAGTGACTCACAGTCTGTTGGAAATCAGAGTCCAATAAGATAAAGTTATCTCTATCATCATTTACCACCCACTCTATATGGATTGAAAGTTGCCATGCCAAATCAAGAAAAACATTATAATATACTTACTTTGTTAAAGAGCTGACCATGGCAGTGACAATATCCATGAAAGATCAGAGGCAATGGAAAGATAGCATACAAAAAAAAGAGACTGGAGAAGATTTGTCCTAGTTAGGATGTAAAGAGCAAATTTTGGTCAACATTTTCAAACAGACCAATAAAAGGGAAGGATGCTCTTGACTGATACCTTGTTTAAACTGTATCTGTTGCAGTGAAGAGCTACTGGGCAGCAGTGACCATTGCATGGTCAAATTCAATACTTTTGTAGAAATAACAATATTAAGAAAAACCCAAAGACCACAACAATGTTTTTTCTTTCAAAAGCAGCTTAAATAACATTAAAGGAGCAGGTAAGTGAGCTAAGAGTGTAAGTAGCATCCCTTTAAATTAGAGAAAATGTATCTTATCAGTTCCCAAAATAAACTCTACTCAAAAAAAAGTTACTACAGTTATTAAACAGTGGATCAAGAGGGACTATTATAGATAGAAAGGTGTCCTTTAAAAAGTGGAAATCGTGCCTCAACAAAGAAAACAGAGCAATGTAGTTTCTTAAAAGTTAAATGTAAAACTATAACAACACAAACTAAAACAGTTTGATGAGTGACTCACAGAAGATGTGAAAACTAACATTCTTCCGAATAAACCAGGAACCGTCAGTCTGCCTGCAAGCGGTGGGCTCAGCAGATGGCCAAGGTGTGAAAGGAGCAGGAGAGGTCAGTGAGAGCATGGTACGGAAGGGAGTAGAAAGCACTGGCTGGGTAGCAAATAGGAAGTTCTCCAAGGTTTGAGCCCAAGGAATGGCCTCTAATTGTATTGTTATTAGAAACACTTTTAAAACAGGCCAATGGAATGAACAACAAATCACCAGGACAAATGATATTCACTCAAATGTTCTAAATTACTCTGGTATGAAGCTTTTGGGTTCAGTCAGCCTCGATCCCAGAGGAGGTAAATAATGCGACACCAATCTTAGAAAGGGTTCCAGCAGGCATTAAAAAAACTACAGACTATTCAAGTCTGGCTTCTGTACTAGGAAAAATTGAGGGGCAATCATACCAGGATTAGTGGCAGTGTATACACATACGATATATTGTGGATGTGTTAATATGGCCTTTGTAAATTAAAGGCATGCATCCCAAACCCCGGAGTTCTCTGAAGGAATGAATAAGCATCTGGAGAAGCATGTGACCCTTAGTGTCGTGTACTTGGGGGTTTGAATGGATTTTGAAAATGTCTCACCAAGGTACGAAGAAAAGGATTGCTATAATTAGCCAATTTTCACAATAGAAAATGTTCATTTTTCTTATAGTGATCCTTTTTGGGAGCAGTACTTGTAGAGTTTCTGGGGCAGGGGTCCTTTGCAGAAGGATCTTGAGAGACGGGGCAGTGCAGTGGTGGATGAAAGTCAATGTCAATAAACATAAATAGTACAGGGGAAAATAATCTTGACCATTCATACCTCTAGGTAGCTCTGTTTTCTATGGTTTCTATATTCAGGAAAATTGCTAAAGTCATTGTTGCTGATTTTCCAGAAATATCAGACCAATACTATGAATGACAAAGAGAAACTTTTGGAGTTATTTGGAAAAATTGAGAACAAAATAAACAGTTTATACCACTGCAGTATATACAGGAGAGAGACAGAGATGTTGATCCTCCTGTAGGGTTTCTGCATCTTGGCTGCTGCGTGCAGGACTGCTCACTCAATTTCAAAAGAGATGCATTAGAAATAGAAAAGACAAACAGAAAAAACATAGAAATGAGCAATAAGAGTAGCTAGGGATGGGGAATGTCTCTTTGGTTTTTAATGGAGAGGTTTAAACAAAGTAGCGCTCCTCAGCCTTGAAAACTGAAGAAACATTTGTCAGAGGCTCATAACATCATGAGTGATACGGAAGAGGTGAATGGGAACTGATTATTCCTTCCTCCTTGTAACACAAGAACTAGGGAGGCTAAACTAACTAAAAGGATAGTAGCATAGAATAAAAAGAGTACTTTTTCATTCTTATACTGTGGAAGTCATGATGGATACTGGAAATGGCAAAATGAAATAAATATAAGGCAGGATCGGCCAAAACCCTGGTAGGATCCTTTCATCAGAGGCTACTAAACACAATGGCCCGTGTGGGCTTGGAGGTTGCTTCGAGTCCCTAAATTGCTGATGGCCAGAAACTGGAAGACTCTGACCATTCTGTGCATGGCCTGCATCATGTGTTACCTGCTTTTGGACAGTGTTTCAGGTAAACTGGTGGGCTAGATAAAGCTTGGCTTTACCCACACCACCGTTTTTGTATCCTCTCTATACAAAGGTCAAACCTGCTTAGCTCCAAATTGTGTTTCCTGCTTTGTGCCATCTCACAGTTCTCTCTGAAATATTTATTTTCCTTTCTCAAAGTTTGTGTGAGCTTCTGGCCAACGGCAAGTATGCAGCTTTTCCTGCTTGATTTCTGCATCCTGAGCCTATGGACCCCTTTTCACACGTGGAGATCAGCATTGTGTGTTTTGTTTTTAAAAAAATCACACACTTTCAGCCAGATTCACGAAATCAGTTGATTTATAAGTCCTGACTTAACAATGTGTGTAAACACAGGACTAACTTTAAGCATATACTTAAATTCTGTGGAGCTCGAGCACATGTTTAAATGCTTTGACAGACAAAAATAGAAGCATGATTTAACAGTAGGCCTGACTTTCCATTGTGCTATTTTAGTTTTATGCTGATTTAACTCCAGCTAACTCAGCCAGGATACAGGACTTGGTTTGGAGAAGACAGCTTTGGTCTGAAACCAAGTTATTCCAAACCCTAGAGTTGGAAGAAGTTCTCTAGGACCGAAGATTTACAAGAAAGGGTGTGATGGCAGAGTGTTAGGCTGCTTCTTCTGGATTCATGGTGTGAGTTTGAGTTTCATGCTGGAATTGCACAACACCCAGATACAAGTGGATGTCTGGCCATGCTGACAATGTTAAAAGCATCCAGATGTGAATGTTTTTGGCTATGGAAACTTTTGTGCTTTAAGTGTGCTAGCCCAGTTTTCTTGGGAGAATATTTGGACTTTTTCCTCTGGTGAGATTTCTTTTTTCAGCATCATTTAAAATGTTGAGAGATGTAATGATTTGCTTGTAGTAAAATCTATAGATCTGCCCCTTGAAAGCTAATTACAGGCCACTTAACATGGATTTCCCTAAAATATAAACAGATATTAGGAGAGAGAAAGAGAAACTACTGCCCTGTTTTGAACCAAATTGAAAATCAAGGAACCTCAGCAGTGTTTGAGAGAAGAACGGCAGAATGTTGTAAATATTATGGTAGAAAGATGAGAAGCTGCACCCCAGGTTGGACAGCAGTCCAGAGGCATGTAAATGAGACAGAAGGCTGGATTCTTTGATTTCCAGTGCTGAATGCTCTAAAATTGTAGAATCACCAGACTAATTTTGCTTGTACTGCAGTTCACCCAGCGACTTGAAAAGGAGACGTCGAACAGGCTCTTCATAGAATAACCTGGGCTGGGACTGAAAATTTGAAAGGCTACTGACTTGAAGTGGTTGAGGACTCAGTTTTGAGTCATCTTACTGAACTTTGTTCAGAATTGGTTATTTAGTAGGAGAAAGGAGAAGGTATGATAATTTCCTGGAATTGTTTGAAGGAAGGATTGGTCCTGCTCCTCTGATACCCTTGGTCTATGTATGTTCCCTACGAGACCTTTACTGAACACCAGGCAAAGCATTGCACGGAAAGTCCCAGAGCACTCTGGCATGGAAGGGAAATGATGAACCAGGACAGCAGGTGAAACCCATAGGTACCTAAAGGATGATGGTTTTCTCTTGAATCTGAGTTGCTGAACTGCCTCGTGTAAAATTTCTTGTGTTTCATGACAGACCAACTGAGACAGCTTTCTTGTGAACCTTGCAGGCATGTGACAGTGATCAAAAGTCACGTCAAAAAGAAGAGAAGTATTGACAGGGAACAGGTAATGTTTGAAATGCTCTGCAAATGGATGGGGTTTTTTTTAGAAATCTTTGACTCTAACATAGCCTGCAAAAGCCACTGATGACTAACTCTTGTGTATTCCTCTACAATAAAAATAGATATGTGATGTTATAGGAAAATTAAAGGAATTTCTATATCTTTGAGTTGTGTGTGTGGCTTTACCCACATTTGTACTGAAGTCTTTCAGGACTGGTAAGATTAGTTTCCTTTTCGGGCTGGGGAAATTAAAACTAATGCCAGATTGTGTAGGCAGCTCTGGACTGATGTGAGTGAAACATTAAAACTCATCAATATCTGCAGATATTTTCTTGACAGCAGTAGATGACACGGCTAAAGCCCCAGGGTACTGGGATAAACATCCTTGCCAGCACATATGGGGAGAGAGGTAGATCCCAGAACATGTTGGATACAGAGGCAGGAGCAGCCCTCTGCATGGAGATGCATGGAAGCTTTGTTTTTCCATTCTGACATAAGAATGCTGAAATTGTGTATTTCACCGTGATAACAAAGCCATTCTGGTTTTGAAATGGGTGTCTGGTACCTTCTGCAAATAAGATTGCAGGACATGTTTGCATTGCTCCCCAGTCCCAATCAGAAATACGAATTATTCTTAAAATACTGAGGGAAATGTTATGAAAAAGCAGCGCAGGCTCTGTACCAGTGTGAAATGGGTGGAGAGATACAATGGCTAAAAGCAGAGGTGTAGCACTTGCCTTTAAGTGGATCTACTACGTGAACTTCAGAAACACAGGCTTACCTTGCACTTCCATGCACAGACACGTGTGCTGTCTGTAGCAGAGACACAGCCTGGGTCAAGGAAGCACAGCAAGTCGTGTTCACTGGGACCACAACATGGGTTTTAGGAACATGGGGATCCATTCCTCATTTTGTTATAAATTTTTTCCATGGCTTTCAGCCAGTTCTGCCAGTTTATATGCGGGTACATATGCAGAATACTATAAGCTAAACTATTCATGCATCTGAAAATATCCAGGGAGGTGTGCTCTCCCATTCTTGCAGAGAAGCAGCGAAAGGATTCCTGAATTCGGTTATGCCACCACTCTGGTTTTGGGACTGGGATCTGTAGAAAAGTGCTCTCCTGGTAACAGCAAACGGTGGGTTCTCCCCTCCAGCTGCTGACTGCAGCATGCTCCCAAGTCCTGGTGCACGGAAATGTTTCAAGGGAACAGTTGCGTCCCTGGGAGCACTTACATACATGTGCACATGTTCTTTCTGGGTTTTTACCACCTGAGCATAAAACATCTTTTTTTTTTTTTTTTTTTTTTCCCCAGATGCAAAACCTCTGTATGTCCACATCTGGCTTGCTGTGTACCTCTCTAGGAGTGATATGGGTGCACAATTAATGGCTTTTTTTCTTATAGCATAGTTGTCCAGCTTCTATTTACTGTTCCTTTTCCCTTGTGCTGACGATATAACCTCTGTTTCATTCCCTCTCCGTCGTAAATGTAAATCAACTTGCCACAACCTGCTATTCTCTAGAAATTACAAAGCTTCAGAAGATAATTTGTTGCTGGTTCTGATAGCATCTGTTTATTCTAATGCACCAGCCAGTCGGGCCGTGCTTGCCTGCAGATGGGGAGAAAATGACCTTCAGTAAAATTGCAAACTTGACAATTCTGAAACAGCATCTTCCTCTGCAGCTAGCTGCTGGTAAACTGAAGTCCGCATTTTCAGGGAGGCAACAGTCAAACCAGTGCAGAGTGAGTTGGTGAGTCAGAAGGTAACCCACAGCTTTTCAGAGAGTAAGGAAATACGGGAATGCTCGCAGTAGGGTTGTGGGCTGAAAAAATGCTGTGCGCCAGACTTTTTCAGGATGCTTGGATTCCTTGCTTTCATAAGCGTGAAAACTGCCTCTGCTCCTTTGCCTACAAATGTCCAATTAGATTTCAATTCTGGTGCCCCACGGAAGACCTGATTAGGGCACGTCACTTGGAAAATCAGATAAATACGGAAATAGTAGAGTTTAAACTAAATAATCCATCGGAGCTCAGATGGTTGACTGGTTGTGGCAGAATTGGCAATAGTGGCACAAAAAGAGTCTTCTTTATATTTTGTGAATAAACAGAGGATGAATGTTTTCTCTGGAAAGTGGAATAATTTTCATTTCATTGGGACTTGGGAGTATGTTAACAATCAGGTTCTAAAGTTGCGTATGCAAATCACTGGGTTTTTCTAACGCCAAACCCTAGAGTTACAAAGCTAAAGAGCTCCCTAGGACTTTTATTTTGATTTCTAATAAGCCATACAACACTGGTGAAGCTCTAGAGACAAAAGAAATCCAATTTTAGATCAATATTTTAAATGAATTGCTATGATCATTAATAATTAACATTAATATTAATTCAAGGAAATTCAAGGATAATCATACAATGAATGATATACTAAAGGAATGTAAGACATGAGGAGGCATCTAGTATTGATTTTTGGAAAATAAATTGGGTCAACCTCAGTTAGATTCAAAAACAAAAAGATATCTGGTTGACCATTATGCTAATGTTGATGTAATAAGTTCCTATAAGCCTTTAACTTGCTTCCATACATATTAGTTCATAAACTCAAATGGTCCAGTATCAAATAGGAAATGGTACATGGATTCCACCTGTTTCAGTTACAGACCTCAAAGTGGGATCAGTAAATAGATTTGAAGTGTGAACACATCAAATGGCTGTGTTCCTAGTGGGATCCAGTCATTGCTTTGAATTGCTTAATGGTGTGGCAGTGACTGGAAGGAGACATGAACTCCATGCTGCTGATGTAGCAGATGACAGAAAGACCGGTTTAGCATAGTTTGGATCCCTTGATAGAATGGAAATACCAAATAATTTTTTTTTTCTTTTAGGATGCTACAGGTAAAGGAAATTAAAACTCTGAGATTGATGTCCCGTATGGAATTGACCAAGTTGAAAAACAGGAACCTGGAAAAGGATTGAGGGTTTGAATGGATAATTGGCTGAATGTCACCTTTCACTCCAGTGCTGAGGCCAAAGGGTCTAAAACAATCCTTGGACTGTTTAGCTCCTACTTGATATTCCCTGCTTATACGCAAGGATCACTTTACTGCTGTGTTTGGCATTCGTGCAGCTGCTTTGGGAACACTCCATCCAGCTGTGGTACCCACAATTAAAGAAGGATATTGAAAAACTGGAGATCTTTCAGAGAAGAGCCACAAGAATGACTGAAGGACTGGAAAACCTGCCGTACAGTGGAGCCCATCTCCTTAGCTTACCAAAGAGCAAGTCAAGAAAAGCTCATCTGGTTTTCAAGTATGCTATATAAGGAAGAGAAATTCAGAAACAGAAGCTCCTTTGAGCAATAGGATAATAAAAATTGGTAGTCAGAAGTTGGATGAGTTCATACTGTATATATGTCTTCAACTTTTAGCAGTGGAAACGATTCTTGGAGCAAAAGTCAGGGCTGTGATTTATTGTCGTCGGCAGTAGAGTTGGGATGCTTTTTCCATCGGTTGCACTCTGGTTCATGCAGGTATTAATTCAGAGCAGCCTTGTTGCTGGTGTTCTTTCAGAAGCCAAACCTAGCTGACCGTAGCTGTCCTCTCTGGCTTTGTTATTGTATAATTCAGAGTTCTCACTCCAAATTGTTCGTAGTCTACATACACAAAATCTTTCAGATAATCTGCTGTCTGATCTGGATCCTAAACTCTATTCTTCAGCTTCACCATAGGACTGGGTAGGAAAAACAAGCATTTGTGGAATTACATCTATGTGAGATTTTATTTCATCATAGGAAAAGCTTAGGGACTAGATGTTAATTTTAAAACCATTTTTCCGTGTTTCCAATTCCCGTATCAGCACACAGCCTTTGGCAGGGGCCAGGGCAGGAGGTTTTGAATGAACAGTTGGAGTCAGGCTGCTTTTCTCAAAGGCTTGAAGTCATAGTCTGGCAGAAGGATACACCAACATTCATGAAATGGACCAGGGGGAGCAGGGAGGTGGAGAACCATGTGCCTGGTGCCAGGTCCTTCTCCTAACAGTCCCTCTAACAAAGCCTGAACTTGCAGTTTGGACTGCCAGGCAGTCTGGGCAGTGACCCGTGGCCTTAGCCATTATTCTGCCACTTTCTCTTAGGAGAGATCTTTCTCCTGGGCAGGAAAAAAAGCATGTTAGCAATGGCACAGGGAGGAAGTCTGCCTTTCTGCTGCCTACGCCGTGCATGCCCTGTGAGAAGGAAGTCTGCCTGAAATCTTCCCCAGCCCTTAAAACCAGAAATGGGCATGGCACATCTCACTGTTCACTGAGTTGGGACTGGATCCAAATATTCTTTGAATGAGATCAAACCTCAAGTTTGGAGGACATCTGAGCCTTAGATTTGCGTTCTTTCCATTTTAGAAACACTGCTTTCTGGTCTGCTTCTCTAGGACAAGTTAAAAGTCTTCAAATCAAACCAGACCTGTGGCTTTCCCCACTTCCCTGCTGGGTTGCTTTGATTTCTGAGCCTTGAGCTTACCAAAGAGAAGCCTCTTTGCTTCCTTCTGCAGAAGGGGATTGTCACCAGGATGATATGAAGCAAGAAAATTTTGTTGAAGCCTTGACTTGAAATGTTTTATTTCAAGGTTTTTTGCTTACTTTTATGTCAATATGCTTTCTCCAGAAGCTCTTTTGTAGGACTCTACTATGATTGAAGTTGACCTTGTACTCTTAGTTTTCCCCATTTTTATTGGACAAACTATTTTCCCTTTCCTTTTCTCCACTCAGAACAAGAACCCAGCATCTGGTCGTGCTGGTTATGGTCCTGCTCCATAACTGACATGCTGACACCTGCACAGGGCTCTTGGCTTTTTTTTTTTTTTTGGTAATCAGAACAAGAGTGGTTATTCAATTCTCTGCAAACCTGGGCTTTTGAAATTCCACCCCCACACCCTCCCCTCCCCGGGGACGCTAAGGAATACTTCTTGTTCCTTTTTTTTCTCTTTAAATCCCAAATATAGTATCATTCCTATGAGTGCTTAAGGAGGGAATACACCCCTTGTCAAGGCAGCACGCAGCCTTTTCATCGCGGAGGTCACGCCTGTGGCTGTATTGGGAAGCATCCGTACAGCAGCAGTGGTGAGGTCTCTCTGCTGGCTCTCCAGCCAGAGTTGAATTTCACCCTCTGAGCACTTTTTAAAATGGAATTTTTCATCCCTAATGCATGTGAAGATTGGTCAGCTGTAAGCGCTCTATCCTCTCTTCATAGAAATTAGTCCAAACTGGGACACCAGGCTGACAGGAAAGCTGTTGGAAAGGTTTGGACGGGTTCAGCTATGAGCTTGGTGTTTGCAGTTTCTGTGCTTGTGCCAAGTACTTCAGCCCACTGTTGGCCATCCATCCCACTGCTATAGGAGTGTTGTAAGAGCGTTTGTTCTTGGATCGCAAAAACTGGGCTGTACACCAAATTATCTGTGTCCTCTTCTGCATCCTTTTTGTTTTGAAATCTATTTCAAAGTCAAAATCCAGGAGCTTTGCAATGGGGTAGGGAAATGCTCTTTACCAGCCTAAGGTGCTATGTGAACGTGGTAGATAGAGATGTAGTTCTCTAGTTTATCTGAAGGCGTTTACTATCTTGACTGTAAACCAATATGCGTATTTTAGTTATCGGGGGTTTATAGATATTCAAGACAGACTGTGGGATGATTACTTTTAATACATACAATACACAGAAATGTAACTAATGATATTTCTTAAGGCATCTCTTGTTCTTTAAAGAAGTGCCTTTGGTCTGGACCAGCTGGCGAGCTCTGGAACAACACAATGATAAAACTGGAAAGAAATTTTCCCTTCTCCAATGGGAATGATGACCAATGACCAATATTGGGTCTCCTTGGTCAATGAAAAGATTGCTGTTGAAATTAACTTTGTGAGGATCCAATCAAAGCAAAAAATAATACTAAAATATGTCGTGCTAAATCTTACAAGACAAACATTATTTCTGGAGGTATTCTGGAAGGGCATTTCACCTGGAACAAAAAATGAGGTGAGGAAGAATTGAAAAAAAGATTTCTGTCTTCTGGATGTTGTAATTTTTTTCTTGTAAGATTGTATTGTATTATGAGGCCTTTTTTAAAATAAGGATCGGAGTAAAGTTATGTGTTAACTTGGGATTTCCAGGCTTTCAAAACCCATTATCTTCCATACTTGCATTTCTCTAGGTTTCCAGAAAAAAAGAGATGAATGACTGTCCTTGTTCTCTGGGATAATGTGTCTTTCAGGAACCCTATATTCTCCCTCAAAAGAGGCCCTGCATGGTGACTTTTACCACTTCACCCAACACTCTTTGCCAGCAAGCCTTCCAGCTTCAAGCTATTCTGTTTGTGTTCAGAGAGCAAAGGGTGAATCACTGCCTTAATTAAGGTCAGTGTGTGATGTCTTTGCTATTCTTCCAGCTATTCTCAGCTGGTGAGTAAAGAGTTAAAAATAGGACGTAGACTCTCCTCTCCTTTAGTCTTTGCGTTTACAGGAAGGTCCTCAACATTCTCAGCAATACTATGTTTTGATTAGTATTCACATTTCCATCCATCTTTAAAAGGCTAAGTTGAACGCAGACCACAAAATCAGCTGAATTGTCGTGTTTGCCCAGCACATCGTTAGGAATAGAAGGGAAGTTAGGTCATTGGTCACACTGGAATTTTTTTCAGCATAACTCTATGAGTTGATAGATCTCCCTATTTTTAGTGCCCCTCAATGTGTTTGTTTGAGTCTAAAATAGAAATATCTCAAATCAAACTAATTTCTCAGGCTCTAGCTGGAACACCAATTGAAAGTCAAGGTCAGGAACTTAAAAAGAAAAAGAAAAAAATGGGGACAGAGGAAAGAGGGAAGTGGGTTCTACATCATTACAGCATTTTTTTTCCTAAGAACTTATATGAGTTCCTTTGCAGGCCCCAAGGCAAAGAATTTTCTACTTGGGTTGCAGGAGGGAGTGTTGAATTGTTGGGAGAGGCAGGATGAGAGGGCAGCTATGCTGCTTAGGTAGTTGTTCTTAGAAAAGCATTGTTGGCAAACTAGCACAATAATTTTGCAAAAGAAAAAAAAAATCTTAGGATGGAGAATTTTGCTGACAAGGTGTTAAGAAAAGAAATACCTGCTTTTATTTCATTCTGTTCTTTAAAGGAATTTAGCATTTTGCTGTGTAGCTCTTTCATACCAAACTAACTTTCAAAGTAAACCCAATTCCTCTGCCAACATACTTTTTAGAGGTGCAACAAGCTCTATTTTCAGAACTCCATCTTGTTTGAAATATGTCAAATTTGTTGTTTTTCCTGGCTTAACGTGAAAGGCTGGGCTTCAGGGGCTGTAAAAATAGTGTTAACATGGTTGAATCCTACAGGAGTCACCCACGGACACAAGTTGCTAACATTAGGTTGTGTGTGGCTTCCCCCCAGGATCAGAAGAGAGATCTCACGGGGGTTCCTTCCTGCTGCTTGGAGGCTGATCTCTGTGCTCGTTCCTCCGTGCCAGAGGCACAGTCAGTGGGCAGCACTGGGGAGCGTGGACCCTTCCTGCTTGTGCTCCAACTGGATCGTTGGCTTCAGGTTTTTAAGGAATATTATGGCAGTGCTTAAAAAATAGTGTTACTGGATTACCAAAGTGCTTGGATTCAGTTTGTTCGTGTGACCTTTCAGTAGGTTTGGAATGGGAATAGAAAAGAAGAAAATAGTTTTGTCCTATCTTTCTCCTGAATTGCCTGTCACCATTCAGACACTGTCCTGCAGACGTGAGCATCTCTGTCACAGTGGAGGAGAAGGATGAAGGAGACTGATGTTTTTTTATATTCTACTTGTATTGACATCAGAGCACTTGTAGTTATCCCCCATCAGGGCACACTAAGTAGGGACGCCTCACAAGACGATATAAGTGCTGTAGTTTATGACCTGAATGCAAAACCTGTATTAGTTTCAACCTGCTCCTGGTAACATGTGTCTAATGCTAAATTATCTCTTTTATGTGGTTTGTGTATTACACGCTAACCTCGGATCGCTTTCATGTGTTCAACTTTCAGGAGTTCAAGAGTTTTGCAGGAAGAGCAACAAAATGTGGTTTTGTCAATCTCTTTAGTTTTTGGGCCAAGCTGGGTTTCTAATGGGCAATTTGAACAGCAACGACTGCCTGGAAGAGCAGGCGTAAGCAGCTTGCGTGGTGCAGACACGTGTGAGTGCATGTGGATGGGAGGCAACCGCGAGGGGAACCCATGTGGGAAGAATGGTAACGGCGCAGGTCAAAGGCTAGAACAACCCAGCGACAAGCAGACCAGGATGGATTGGGAAGTAGCATTACAGAATCCATAGTTTCTTAAGCAGCTGTGCCTCTAGAGGTGTAGATGTGGGTGTATAAAGGATAGACGTAGCGATGCTTCATGCTGAGCATTGCCGTGCTACCTTGGGGGACTGGACTGACAGCTCAAGGGCTGCTGGGCTCACTTCTTGCTGTCCTTCCTGAGCCTGAATCAGATTTTTAGAATAAAACTAGTGTTTTCTAAACACCTTGGGAAATGTTTGGATGAATGACCCAATGGCTGGTTATTGAGATGGGGTTAGTACCAGCATGGCAATAGTCATGGATGCTTTGTGCTTGTCGCGATGCCATGTGGATTACCTAATCTCCTGCCCTGAAAGCCAGGTGCCCACAGTCTGTTACTCTCCCTGGGCCCATAGTGGTCTTCCAGAGACTACCCATGGGAAGGATGAAGTGAGCAGTTATAGGGGGTTGTATTAATGCACATGGTGAGGCAGGAGCAAGGAAGCTGCCTCACGATGGGCAGCACAGCGGTTACAGCAAGGCTTGGGGAGAGGAGCGGAGGCATGCCGGCATGCTGAGGCTGCATGCCGGGGATGCTCCTCCCAGGCTGCCCATGGCCAAGGGCTGTCACTGTGATGGATGCCATAGCGTGGGCTGGCAGACAGCATGTTCCCCATGGCCTATTTCCCTCTCCCCTGCACAAAACAGGAATCCAAGGAGCAAGGAAGTGGGAAGTCCCGAACCTCCTCGCTTGCAGCACCTGCTTTGCTCATCGATGCCATGAGCCTTCCCTGCAGGAAGAGGTGGAACTGGAACTGCTCCTTCCGTCTCTTCCTGCGTGGGATGATCTCAGCATGAGTCACTTGCGGCACAATGTGGACCCTGTTTCTTTGGAAACAGCACCCAACTAGCAGCTGCGTGGCTCAGCACATCTCTGACACAGCTTCTGGAACAGGGCAGGGCACCGTCCTAACCAAAGCATTCAAGGGCAAGGCTTGAGCGTGTTCTAATTTTGCGAATGGATCTCGCCTGAGAGCAAGATGCAATGAGCAGAAGAGGGCGGGTATGCTGCAGATCCATTTCCCTCATTCTTGGTGTCCACTTGCTGCCCGCTTCTGAGCCTACAGGGAAAGCCATAGGATTGGTGAGCCCTGTACTCGAGATATTAGCTGTGACACAGAGGGAGATCTTGCTTCCTTGGTCGCTGGTGTCTCAGTGGGGTTTCAATGACTGAGAATTGTTCCTGAAATCTCCACTTGAGTCCCAACCTTTTTGCTGTGGGAAGCTGCCTTACTCCTGCTTGCGTCTTCTTCTCTCATTGTCATTTTTAATATATCTTAGGAGATTCTCAAATATCTCCTAGACCAACACCTTCCTTTCCTGACAGAGGTCTACCCTTCCCTCGAGTCATTGGAAAACACTACCCCAAAGCCATTTGCTTGGGCTGAGTGACATGCTGGGCAGTTAATGAACCAGCACAGCTGTGTCGAAGCATCTCAGCAATGAATACAGGCTAAAATAGAATCCACAAGCAGGAAACATGCAAACCCTTCCTGTGCCAGAGACGAAATCCAGGGAATGCTGGGCTGGATTGCTGGCTTTTCACGCCTCTCACTAATTAAATCCTAGTCTGTAGTCCACTTTTCTGCTCTCCAAGTTGGTGGCTTCTTAAAATCTTTATGGAGGCATTTCCATTGGGGCATCTTCCAGTAACAACAGAAACCTTGATGCATCGCCTCTAAGGCAGACACACGTAATTAGGTTGTTTTTTGGAAAGTTGGTTTGCTAGAGGCAAGTGGCCCATCACAGAGTTTAAATGGCCAGCTTGTCCAGTTTTCAGCCTCACAAAGATTTTGTTACAGTTAATCCTTTCCGCATGGTCCCTGCACCCAGTTCCAAGTAACTTAAATGATACGGCTTAAGTATATTTAAAAGGAAGGGTGGAGTACATGTCCCGCTCATTCCAGCAAAGAAACAAACCCAGGCCAGTCAAAAGGTTTCAAGTGAGATTGGGTGATAGTCAAAATATGAAGATATTTGGTTTGTTTAACAATCCGAATGTGGTGAGTGGAAGAAAGTTGTCTAGTTTTTAATCAACATTTGTGCAATGCTGCTTGCAGAAGTGGGAGTAGTAGTTACTGCGTAGCCAGTACTCATAATTTTATCCTGAATTTTGCAGTGTGATTCTTTTGGGAAAAAAAAATAATCTGTTATTATCTAAGAAATTCAGTTCTTATTGAAAAAAAAACCAAACAAAAAACACCAAACCAAAATACATTCCTAGCCCTTACACTTATGTAGGATGTGACCTAAGTACACCCTAAAGTAAAACAAAACCAAAAAAAACCTCACCAAACCTTATGGTTTCTGAGTCAATCCCTGTACACTCATGTTCCATTTTGCATTTGACTTTTTTTTGTTGTTGGCATTTCTGCAGTTATAAGTCAATGGATGCCCTGAAGCAAAGATTTGGTCTTTCTTGCCTGAGCTTGCCCCACGAAAGACTATCGGTAATAAATACAATCCCAAGTGACTGTGGTGTAAGTAATGGCATTCCTTACCCAAGGATCACCCCCAAAAAATCCCTCTCTGTTCACATGGGGAAAGAACTGCTGGTAAGAAAGGTACAAATGACTCTTGTCTCTGCTCTTAATGTCAGCCACAGCTCACCTGTGCACTAAGAACCACATTGACCCAGAAGGACCTGAGTAATCTCCAGTTCCTGATCTCTGCCTCTGTTTTGCTGATGAAGCCCACATCTGAGGCTGTGCTCAAAACACCTTCTCCTTCCTTTCCTATGAGCAGGCACTGAAATGGCAGCCCCCTTCCCATGGGGGAACGCACGGTGCCTTCCCCTCATTTGTCCTGGCGGCTCAGGCCAGCTGTGTGCAGCTGTGTACCATCCCAGCAGCACATGGTCCAAACTCACCCTTCATAAGCGAGGAGTGATACCTTGAGCCTGCAGACATCAACACAGAGCGTCACAGAGGACACCAGACCCGGTATTTAAGCAAGCCCACTCTTGGACCCATGCTTTCAGCAGCACCCTCACTCCAGCGTTGAACTGGAAAGGCTTCCACGCAGACAGCTGCCAGGTAAGCCCAGGCACTCCCTCCTCACTGACCATGAAAAATATCACTGGTGATCCTATGAGGAAAAAATGAATCTCATCTTTTAGTACTCTTTTTTTCTTTCTTCTTTTCTTTCCAAATCTAACTAGTAGAGGGTGGGAGGACTTGGACATACACTGGTTTGCCTGTATTTTTTAAGTGCTTTGCATTTTAGTCTTCCTTGTAAAATATAATGATAGATTTATTCAATAATAATTACAGTATGGAAAAAAACTTCATCCAAGTTGCATAAGACTAGCTTCATCTGAGCATGTGCTTTTATAAAAGTTTAATTGTTGATTATCTAGGAAAGACCACAAGCTTTTGCTTAGTGATAAGAAGGGTCAAAAAAAAAAAAAATTAAAGGAAACCCAAACCGTAAACCCCTCTCTGAAGGCTGTTTTGTTCCACCACAGTGCACTAGTGATTCTCACTGGGATCACTGTGTGGTTCTCTTATCTTGTGGTGAGAAGATAGATAGTCCCTGGGGAAAGCAGAAAGCTGCCTGAGTCAAGTGATGGAAAACATGGAGTGCGATTTTCATAACCTCTATCCAATATCCATCCATAAATGTTCCCATAGTTCTGTGCAGTTTGAATTCCCTTAATTGCATGATGGGTTTACAGTTGAATATTTCAGATATAATTACCTCTATTATCGAAAACAAAGGAGACGCGTGCCAGTCTGAAAGAGTAAAGACATCGCCTCAAGGAAAGGGATTAGTTCATCTTGTCTCTTCCCCTCACACATGCACATGCAGATATTTCTGCACAAATCCCTGTCTACCTACTTCTTGGTGTATTCATTGTCCCTTGGCTTGCAGGGCTGCCCTTTCTTCCTACCTCTGGAAAGGCTCCTAGGGGCTGAAAAGTCCTTTGATTAAGTTCATGGTCACCATCACATGCCCAGTTACCAAAAGAGGTGCAGCTATTTGCACTTTGATATATGTGGCAAGAGTAAAATAAGCTGTTTAACAGTGCCTCCCAAGGTCTGGAGAACTGGCAACCTGCAGGTCATCAGGCAAGAGCACCAGGGCACCCAGTGAAACTGCTGTATCTGGTTCATAGAGAGTAGAGTTCTTCACGTGAATGCCCACTGGAAATCTCATTCATTAGGTCCTCTCTTTGAAGTCCTCGTTGCATTCAGGACAGGCAACTTGTCTGCAGGATCCTCCAGACTTCACTTGTTCTCTCACTGGAGATATCTCCAGAGTTACTGCTGGGACCTTGCTCAAGGAACTGACTGCAAATGGAAGCAAGACTGGACTCCAAATTTCTGTTTGCATTTAGACATTTTTATAAAAACTATTAATTTACCACTATTTGGTCCCAAGTTATTTGGGACCACTCCTAAAGACAAACATGATGATTATCACCCTTTGCTACAGATGGCCATCGTTAGGATTGGACCATGATTAGTGAAAATAAGCAACAAAAAAAATATTTAAGAGGTATTATGGTGTCTTGGAATATGTTAGATACAGATTTGGGGCTTTCTCAACTCCTTTTAAGGTAAACAGTGTTGGTACAATGGAGTGGTACTGTGACAAAGGGCGGCGAGGTGTGTTTGTGTATATATGTATGTAGACACACAGTCGGCTTTTGAGAATGACACTGGAGAATTAGACACATTATAGCAGGGTGGTGTCATTTTTCATATCAGCCTCATTCATCTCTCTGCACCCCGTGCCAGGAATAAAAGGCTGTGATGATGTTTGGTGGCACACAAGCAGCTACCTGAGGTCCTGTTGTGTACACACCCCCGGGTGTTCCCCTGGAGACCACGCGGCAGCCCGGGCGGCATGCCTGTTTGCATCCAGATGCTGAGGGTTGCTTGGAGGAGCCCATCCATCAGGTGGGTTAACTGGGAGCTTCGTCGACGCCTGCTCCCCTCGCGGTGACACTCCTTGCTGTCTCTGCAGAGCTCCAAGAGGGGAGCAGTAGAGTTGCCAAAATATGCTGGTAGCAGAGGAGAGCTGGGGTTTGGGCGCTGGTTTCTGCCTGCGTGACTCTGCAAGTCAGCCAGGAGTGGGGCCACTCAATCCCCATGGGGATCTAGGCCCCCTTTCCTTGTTTGTAGCACTCTGCCCTGCTTACCGAGGTGGTGTCAGTGGGGTTCCTTGGCCCAGCACGTGGTTCTCCCAGGGGGATTCATGCTCCTGAACATGGCCATGGCAACACCTACACCTGAGCTGTCTAGACACCGCTTCTAACAAGCAGAGAGCAAGAGATACATCTAGGGACTGAGTGATCTTATCCTAACAGCCCAAAAAAGCCTGGCTAATCACCCCTAAAAGCATGGCTGTTTTTCTCCAGCAAGTAGGACATGAGTCCAGGTCAGATGGAGATGTAAGGCACTGTAAGGCAAGCTGAACCCCTCTCGCTGTTCTCTTGTTGACTGTGCCCATGTAAGCATTAACAGATGAGAAAGCTGATTCGTCCTGCCCTAGTCCATGTCTTGCAGGTCTTCTGCTCTCTCTGGGGATGAGAAAGGCACAGCCAGCTATTAGCCCTGTCTTGAATTTTTATATCTCCCTCTTCTCACCGTATAATGAACCAGACACCTGGAGGTGTGCCTCAATGGTTAGTGCAACCAGCTGGGCACAGCGCTCAGCAATTATTGTCTTTCCTGTTTCTAGGATGCCAGACTCTACAGAGAGCTACCGTCAGTTACAAAGTCCCCAAATCTCTTGGTATCTCCTTTGCCCAAACATGAGACCACTCTACAGACCATTGTGCTGGGGGGATGTTGGGTCCCATGGTGAAGAAAAGCCCACAGCACCAGGCTTCAGTCCCAGATAGGGGTTTTAAAATGACTTTTAGTTGTATAGCCAGGGGCCTGGTAGGTGTTCTCCAGCTCTGTGCTGCCTCCAGACCCTGGTGACAGACGTGGGCATCCAGCAGAGGTTCCAGCGGTGACCAGGGGATGGATGCAAGAAGTCATCAGGGGTGAGGACCTGGCTGTGGTGAGTATGGCTGCACACATCTGAAACCTCTTCGCTGCCTGTGATGCTAAGCCACTTTCTGAGCTTTTCTTCATTGTATTGTGCTTTTTTCTGGCCATCATGTTTGTGAAAAAGCATACACCTTTGGGGCAGAACTTTTTCTTCCTTGACGCTCCTAACTCATTCTTGCAAGCTTACATTTGTTGTTGTTGTTGAGTAACCAGTAATACATAATGTTTTGGTCAAGGCTCTTAAAATGTGTAGCTGAACCTCAAAGCATCTGTGGGTTGTCTGTATCATGAGTACCATTGCTCCTGATTTACAATTAGGGGAAGCATCGCGCAGACAGCGCATCTTAGAGTGAGTCAAAAATTAAAAATTTGTGCTGGGTTGTATTTAGGGGAATGACACATTCCTTACTAAGAAATCCTGCACACCTGGATGTAGACAAATGAAGAGAGGCCTGAACGGACTAAAAGAAAATACCTCCTTCACCTAGAAAATGTGTTTATGAAAGGAGATTTTCACCTTGTGCCCCTTGTTTCAGGGGTTGTTTAGAGTTGAACAGGCATCTTCCTTCTAGAGACACAGAGTTCCTGTAAGTGGCAGAGGAAAAAATACTACAGGGGAAAAAAAATCCAGCCCTTGAATTCCAAAAATACTGTCTCCTTTCGAAATAAGATTTATATGTAAGAAGACAATCTCTCTTACAGGGTTTTTCCTGTCGCTCGGAGTCCACTCACTGGAAACAAGCGCACGATTTAAAAAGATATTGGAAGAACAGCTTGGACACAGAGAAAGGAATGACCTGGAGTCTTAAAAAACAGACAAGCTTTTCAGTAGCTTGGAGCTTGGAACAAGAAGCTAAAAGTCATGTAAGGCCAGTAAAGTTTGGGGCATTCTTGTTACCTAAAAAATAACCATTCTTGGCTTCTCTCATTAGTATCTCTGCTCAGGGATTAAGTTAACTGTTTTGTGGGGAAGCTGGATGCAAACCTGCAGCTGCAGTGGTGAGTTTTCTTGAATGTGTAAAGGGTCGGGATGAGCGAGTGGTTAGGTTATTTGAGGGCTGGTGTTCCTGAGCCCTCTTTGTCTGGGATCCAGACAAGCCTTCCTGTTGAGAAACACTGCCCTACTTCTTCAGTGCAGGACAAACAACATACCAGCTCCTGCTCTAGCGGGACAGTGGAAGCAGTGAGAGATTTCTGTTTAATGCTACAAGCATGCAGTGGCTTCTGGAGGTATCTAAGCAGAAGTAGCACAGCTCCTCTTTCTCCTTCTCATTCCTTGGTTTTATTAAGGCAGGTTTGACTCTTGCAAAATTTTAGGAGATGATGTGGGGGCTTCTCACAAGGAAAAGGTTTGGTTTTGCTCTCAGACCTTGGCTCCTAAGGATTAAGTATGTCCTGGTCAGAGCTGAGGATGCCCATGTGGGAACCTGTGCAGCTCCACGCTGGAAGCGATGGGTACCAGCAGTGGTATTTAGGGACACAACTTCATCTGTGGGATGAGAAGGAAGTATGTGGGAGCGCTTATTGGCATTTCCTAAAAAAAAAAAAACTAAACCCAAAACATCAACACCCCCTCCCAAACTGCCCACCCAAGAAAAAAAAAAAAAAATAGAGGCATAAGTGCTTCATTTAAAATGAACAAGCTCAGATTAAAAATTATCTCTTTGGAACAGAATAGAGCAAGGACTTATTTCTCATGCAATATGGCATCACAGCACACTATCTAGGAAATGGAGAAAGGGATAGAGGTGTTTTGGGACACCTTTGAAACTGGTAATTTGTGGCTGTAAATGGGGCTTCTTTTTTGTAACTTTGTCCAAGTTGTCATGAGGCTGCTTAAGAAACCCCCAAATCCCATAGTACCAGCTGCTGCAATGGCTCTCCCTCTGTTCTGCCACAGATGCCCTGCACAGGGCCAAAAGCAGATAGAGAGACTGCCTTCAGTAGATTTTGGTTTTATTCTTTCTTTTGGGTTGTCTTCTTTATGGTATTTGAATGGGATAGTCCTTTCATCACCTGCCCCTTATACACCCTAGTGATAATTTAAAGGGGTCAACAAACTGCCTTTCTAAACCATGTACAGCCCATACATTCTACTGATGACTGTATAGACTATTACATATACATTTAATAATTGTATCACATGTCTGGTTTGCTGTGTGTGGAAAGCATAGAGGCACCTATCAACAGATATAAATGCATACTGAAAGGCTGTGATGTGGTAGAAGGGCTCTTAGCAGGAGATGTGTGGGAAGTGCTCTTTGTTATGGCTGTACCAACCTTGACTAGCCCAACTGTGATGAACCCAAGCTGAAGAAACCTTTGTACCACACAGTATTTTCCAGTTAATTATATATATTTGTACATCTGGGCGTGTGTGTGTGGACAAGTGAGATCATCCATTCCTTTGAGACTTTTTTTATCCTATCCAGAATATTTTTCCTCTCCCTCGCTCCTTTCCAGGAGCTCAGCAACAACAATAGAGCCAAGAGCCTTTGCTCTCATCTGGTGTCTCCAGCCCAGTGTCTGCTCCGGGGCGTGGGCTCTGGCCACTCCTGTGGTGTCAACTCCAAGGACTGGTCCAGCTTGAGTCTGCTGCATATCCAAGCTCAGATAACACGGGATGATTTCAGGCCAGCCTGCTGCTGGCCAGGTTCTTGCCAGCAACGGGAAACAGGAACCAGGAACACAAATGCTTTTCATTTCTTTTTTTTTTTTTTCTTTGTATGTGTCTGAATATGAGAGAAACATGACAAAGAAAAACTCTGGGTTTTGACCCATCCATCATCCCTTAGTGGTGTGCAGTCAGGGTCTATCTCACCTTTAATTCAAACAGATTTTTTTCTATAGTTGTATTTGAAAAATTCTAACTTAGTACTTGCTTAGAAGTTTTGGAGTTAGCTTTGGTTGATTTTTATAGAGGTGGGTTGATTTGTGCAAGGTGTTTTCTTTTTCTTTTTTTTTTTTTCTTTTTTTTTTTAAATGGCATTATTATTTTTTCCTTCCCGTATTTTCTTGGATCAAAAGGTTCATTGAGATGCCAAACGATGGCTGGCTACAGCTTCGGTACATCTTGTAACAATGCAGGCCATGACATGCCAGAGTGATGGAGCGTGGTATGTACAGCCCAGGAAAGATGTGACAGATTAACATTGCTGATAATATTTGCTGCTCCGGATCTTCTACTAAAATCCCCTTCTTCCAGGTAGTTTAACTCTTGAGACACTGATATAGTGAGTACCTAAAGAAAACAGACGCCTATGGACAACCACAGCAGTGCTGGACACTCGGAGTATTTTGTGCTCCATCAGAATTATATTTCTTCATTATAGACCAGGGCAACATCAGAAATGTGGGTTACTCTTTACTAGCAAGGGAACCATAATTTCTGTATAAATTCAGGCAGTGCGCTGGCTGGGATCTGCCCCCTGCTTCCACGAGGAGTATGAGGAATGGTGAGCAGCACCCACCTTGGCATGTTCCTCTGCAGCCTAAGGTGTGACCATGCCAAAACACATCCCTCTTCCCTTGGTCAGAAAGGTTGTGTTGGTGGGAGGTGAGGGTCATAGGAATATGAGGAAAGAAAACAATAGATGTGAAAAAAAAAAAAAAGAGCCATTTTCTTCCTCTTCCTATTCATCTTCTCCCACTTTCCCCACCTAGAAAGCAGCAAGTGGTGTGCAACGCCTGCAAAACTTACGTAGCATAGGCCAGGCTTTTTTTTTTTTTCCTCTCTTGTTTTTTTGGGAGATAAGCTGGTTATATTTCTAGTTTTGATTTGGATAAGGTGCTCATGGACCAGTGAGAGTTCTCCAGGCCAGCCCACAAGGGAAGGAGGCAAGCCTGGGTTACAGGATCATTAGTTCTTAACCTGAAACAAGAGGGATGTGCAGGATGAAGTGCTGAGTATAATGAACCTTTCCAAAGGAAGTTGTACTCTCAGCTGGTGAAGTCTTAACCTTGTGGGAGGCAGTGAAAGTTGATCGCTGTACTCATGGGGGCTTGTGGTTTCCTTTGGAGTCTCTTTCTTTCACTCCCTGAAGGTGTATGACATTTGCCTGGATGGAAGAAGAAACTGCAGAGATGGTCTGGAGGATTCTGGAGCTTCTTCCCCCCTGGCTGAGCAGTAGCAGGGCTCTCTTGGTGAAGATCCATTCCCTTCTTTACAACAGGAGCTAGAATCAGTTTCCAAAATTTGGAGAGGAAATATACTTACAGCTCTCCCTTCATTACAATAACTCGTGGGAGGAAAAAAAGAAAAGTCCTGCAATGATCATTATTGAGTTGAAAAGAAAAATCTCCAGGCTCCAGGATGCCCTAGCCACTGGGGTTAGCATGACAGTGATTTTCTACCTAGCACTGGGCAGGCTCAGGGCAGGCTCTGGAATGAATCCTTGATTTGGGGTAGGAGCCCTCTTGTCCTGGTTTTACATGATTTACCAGGAACACACTCCAGAACAACTACATCAAGAAATTTGGTCTTATGAAAGTCATAAGTGGAACTCAGTGACTTTTGCTGGACAGGATCCACAGATGGAAAAGAAACTGCAGATCACCAGAAGCAGTCTGAATTCAAATAGTTGTGTTTTTCTGGAAAAGAGAGGAGAGAGGGAAATTCTTGATACTTTGTCATTTTTCCCTACCTCTTCAATAGAGACACTTGTATAGAGGAGCTACAGCCCTGTTTATTATTTGCAAGTATTTATTAATATATGTATTCTTATTCTGAAACAGAATCTCCACATTGGGTTCTAGTCCTTTCCATTTAGCATCTTCATTATCTAATCGTGTCCATTTCCATGGCATTGGCTGCTACACATTGTCCATCCATCCTTGCCCCTACGGTGGACAGCAAAGTTACTGAAAGATCAGATATTGCACAGATTTACTGCACCTCATCTGTTCTGCTGTACCCAGCCACGTGCCCTCAAAGCACAGCCTGTGCCACGCTCAGCAAGGACTTAGCAGCCTCCCCTGGTCCCAGGTCAAGAGCTGGCAAATGGGAAGTTACCTTATTGTAAGTGGCGTGCTCTAAAATTACACCCTAGCTTACCTTGCGGTAACTTGCTCATGTAGTCATGGCCTGAAGGTTTTTCTTTAGTATCCATGGCCACAACATCTAAGCATTTTATGGTACAGCACAGGGTAAACATTAATTTCAAATTATTGAGAATATTTTCATGACTCAACAACTTTCTAATGACTGTGTACCTTATTAAACTCTTGCAGCCCTTTAATAACTAAGTTTTCCCTTATCCCTTGGCATTTAAACAGCCTGTATAACTGAAATGAAATGCATAGCTGAAGTGTTTTTTTAGGACACTCGATTTAAAGGGAGCCCAAAGCAGCGAAGGACTCTTTGAACATCTCTAGAGTGGACGTTCCCAGAGCTGTCTGTATACAATTTGAATTAATTATTCCCTTCATGGAAATTGTACAAGATGTCCCGCAGGCTCTTTTTGACTGCCTTGCTGCCCTTTTGTGATAATCCCTTGCTATCCTCTGGGCTTTCTGTGGTCCTAAACTTAACATATAAAGCTATTTTTATCTAGGGGCTAGGGTGTGAATAAATGCAGAGAATGTCTCTCAACATGACTTTGTGTTTGTAAGCCCTCCTTCAACTTGGTCAGAAACGCTCAAACTTTCTTGCAAGTTGCCTTTGAGCATCCTCCAGTGAAATAGCTGCAGTTAAGAAGGCTTTCTTCTCCTCTGGGTCACAGGAGGCAGCAATTAGCCAAGAGCAAAAGGAAAGCTTGGAGGCAGATGAAGGTTTAGGAGGTGGAGCCCATGGTCTCTGCTCTTCAAGGCACCACTGCCACATGAAATGACCTTGGACAAGTCTCCTCACCACTCGTGAGTAACGTAGGTGTGACGCACGCATTCATCCCGCAGCTAAGCCAGACCCACGCTGTATGCCTTTGCTGGGCTCAGCTCATTTGACTGGGGTTTCAACAGCACCTTAGGGACAGGGGTTCCCAGCCCTCCATTAATTTTAAATGGGGACACAAGTGCCTCTAGGGTTCTTGGAAAATGCAGCCCTTAATGTTTTATGGAAAGGATGTAATTTGCCAAAAGAAAAGAAGGATTTTGTTCATGTCATTAGTTGTCATGAGTCCTTAGGATGAAGGCAATTCACTGAGGAGTTGCGAAGATCCCCTGCAACATGCCTCCCAACCTTTTATCTTTAATGACGATCAGCAGAGAGCACACAGCGCAGCTGCTCCGTACAAAATGCCAGTTCAGGCAGCCAGTGGCTAGCAGCAGGTTACCTGCCCACGAGAACTTCACTGAGCACCTCCTGGCAGCAGAGCCACTTCCAAGAATTAAAAAACTGTGCAGCTCTAGTTGATTACCATTTAAACATCAGTTCAGAAATAGCTTCTGCTAGATTTATAAAACAAAAACCAAAACCACCAAACTGCTGTACCCAGCTTGGGACCCAGCCATGGCAGGGCTGCTGTTTGGGGTCAGCCAGATGGGTGTCCTTGGGCGCTGCCAGCTGTGCTCCAGCTGTGCTGGAGACCACACTGGCAGGCTTGCTGGCTCAGGTGAGTCTGGTCTCGATACTGCCTTGTACCCGCCTGGCCCAAGGCTTACACAAGGGTACTACAGAGACCTGCTAAAAGCTAAACTGGGAGAGAGGCTGGCTTGGAGCCAACGTCAGCTTGCTTGTGAAGGGGACAAAGCACCTGCGAGCTCCACAGAGACCAGCCACCAATAGTACCAGGCAGGACCCTACGTGCAGTCAGAGGAAGGGTGGGCTGAGATGGTCTGGGCCCATGGGAGCTGCGGTCGGTCAGTTTGGGTCACAGGTAACGTGACCAGCCTTCTTTCAGGCCATCGTCCTTCTTATTTCAATGTAAACACTTCCCACCTGTCCCAAATATGCATGCCGTTCTCCAAGACTTTCCAGCATTGCTTACATTTGCAGAACTTTATTGCCCGCTCCCTGGGCCGCATCTGTTCCCATCACAGCTGTGGCCACTCTGTTCTGTCTGGCTGACACCCCCGGCCCCCCGTTCCCTTCCAAACCGCCTCCCCCTCCACGATGAAAATACTCTTTTCATTTATTTACCCTGCAGCTGTCAGTGTTGTGTCTGGGTCACTGCACTGCAAGGTGGAGGGACACGCGATAGACGGAAAACCCTTAAAACTGCCAATCCTGGTAGTAACCAACATACACACCACCACCAAATATATCCCTTGGCCCTTTGAAAACAACAGGTCCAGGCGATGGAAGAAATTATATTGTTGGAGGCTGGTACAGACATCCCAGCCTGAACCAGCCCTGGGTTTGCACGAGGTGAGGGAGAAGAGGCAGGGATGGAGATAGGGGCTACCCCAGGGCTGCCCATCCCAATAGTTTTTGGCACTGTGCAGAAGTGTGCAAGGCAGAGACACGGCTGTGAGAATTTGGGTAATAGCTTTGCTGCCTCTCTGCCCCACACGCTGCTTTTTTAAGATGAAGGCAAATTCTGTAAGTGTCGCAATGTGGAAGATGCTGTGGAGGAGCAGGGATGGTGCATGATGGCAAAGAAAGGCAGAGCCAGGAATGAGTCTGATATTCTTCAGTTTCCCTGCTGATTTCAAGCTCAGTATCCAGACACCAGCTGCAGGGGAGGTGAAGTCTCAGCCTTGTTCAGCCACAGCATCCTCTAAGGACAGGTTACGTGGACTCACCAGTGGACCTCTCATTCCTCCAGCAGTGCAAACCTTGCCCTGATGTAAAGCCAAAATCTTTACCTGAGTAAAGCAATGAGAATGGCTTTGATTTAGGGTTGGAGAGAAATAGGAAGAGCTTTTAAGCAGCCAGTGCCTAGTAAAATGTTGATAATAACACACTTTCTGTGTTTTCAGGAGGTCTTGCCCAGGGGCTGGATGAAAAGACTTGGTCAAAATTCCCTGCTGTGCTGGTGATACAGAAAAGCAGTGGCTATTCTTCATGCTGCACACCCTGTGCTGGGCACAGCAGCTACAAGTGAGGCCACGTTGTGCAGGTGCTTGTGCTGCTCCATGGCACAGGCCAGCAGGACCAGACCCCAGTGGGTGTGCAGAATGCCCGGTCCCCCATGCTCTGGGTGTGTGATATGGAGTTGCTTTGCATGCAGCACAATGAGTTCAAATTGTACATATCACATGTAAAGGATTATTCAGAGGCTCTGCTCTCTTTAAGCAGCCTTTCCTTTCTGCACAGATGCTCAAAGAAGCTCAGTTAATGTTCCGGCAAACTCCAGATGTTGCGTGGTACCCAGCTCCCTGCAGCACTGCATGCAGAACATTGAGTTGATTGCTTTGGGAGGCTGTTGTGGCCAAGCGGCTATTGTGAGCCAGGGATGGATTGACTGCCTCAGGGCTACTGTCTGTCAGCAGTGATAATTTTTTTTTCGGTATGCTAGACCCTTTTTTTTAGGCAATGACTTTGTATCCTTAACCCCACCAAAATGCAAATTCCTTCTATAAAAAATAGCTGTATTCTGCCCACTGTGAGTGCACTTAAAGACATTCACCCACGTTATAGCTACACCACTAAACCAGAGCTGTGGTTTCCTGAATGCAAAGAGTTGGGTGCAGCTGAAGGCAGCGTTCCCCTGCAAACCCAGGTGTTTGCTCCAGCCAGCAGCTATGATTCAGGCTGCGGTAGGATGCAGCAGTTGGGTGAGTGGCTGGAAACCAAGTCTTCTTCAGCTGCTAGGCATTGCCCCAGGCAGTGCTCAGGGCCATAAGAAATGCTCTTTCTTCTGTACCTTCTCGGGATGTGGGAGAAAGGGGCATCACTCTACCCTCTGTAGCTCCAGAATGACATTAAGAAAGGTTGGCATGGAGAAAGAGATTTTATTTTCCCCTAACAGTAGCCAGTTTGTAGGTCTGTCAAAAATCAGAATTTCAAGTAAACGAAAACCCACTTGAGGAAGGAGCTGATAGCAGCTTGGAGTCTGGCATCTGATGCGGGAGTAGGATTGGGAGCCCGAATTAAAGAGAGTGTTCAATGGGGACACGCTAGCTCCAGGCACCAAATCTGCATTGTGATAGACCATTGAGTTGTCACACTGCTGTATCTTCAACCAGGGGAGGGATGTGCAGGACCCTGAAGGCTGCAGAAGGCACTAGGAGGATGGAGCCTGTGTCACTTGCTCCCATGCTGTTGCAACTCGTTGAGAATCACAGCCCAGACCACAGCCTCCTCCTGCAGCTCTGCCTTTGGCCTCCCAACCTGCAGGACCCATCCTCTTGCATTGCTGCCTAGTCTGCCAGCTGCAGCCCCACATTCTGGGGCAGCATGGAGAAGAGAGACTTGCAGGTGATGAGAGATGGGAGAAAGGAGATGACCTTTTTCTAGCAGTTCAGCTCCCTTCTCACCTGGTGTTGGAACTTTTCTCAAAGGCATCCTTTGCGAAGGCATTACCCCTCCCAGAAGACACAGAACGTTGTGATCTACATTGATATTTTTCTGTTAGTGGTCCATGGTGTACCTAAGTGATGAAAACAGCTCCCAACGCCTAGCAGGTTAAGCAGAAGTAGATTGCCTGGAACTACAGGTTCACATCCTAGCAGTAATATTGCCAGTCCTCCAGATGCAGCTAAGCTTGTACCTAGCAGCTTGCTGGGTGTTCAGAGATTGACGTTAAGGATATGTTATGCAAAAGGGACAGAATTTTATTCCTCCTAGCGCAGCACATGCAGTTATTGCTGTCTTCCACCCCAGAAGTGGCTGCACGTCTGATTCTGGCTACATATACAGCAGCTTCTGAAATATGTCAAGACTCTCCAGCACGCACAGCATTAGAGAAATGTAAGACAGGATCTGAGCTATGACAAGCAGAGTGCATGGCATCATATTCCATCGTGCAGCAGGGGAAACAGGGATGCAAAATATGTTCTTGAGCTGAACAAGCCATTTGCACAAAATAAGGACTGAGGTGAACTTTAGTCTCCACATTTAAACCCAAACTGGATCACAAGCCTTCTCACATCAGTGTGTCACAGCTCCCTCATGAAATTACCCCACCTCCATTACCACCAGCTGTTTTCTAGTGTAGGAGTTTAATTCATGCTTCCAGTCGCTGAAAAACACCCAAAGATTGGGGCAGAGCAAACAGGAAATCTGGTAGCTCAGCTATGGCAGGGTGAGTCATTTCAATACTCCGTGTGTCGGAGAACCTCAGACCCTGACAATTGCTTTTCATTTCTCTTTTGACCTCATGGGACTTTTTATTTTTTAGGCTTGCTCTCTGAGAAAGCATTTTGCAGGTGAACATTTTCTTAGGTCTTGCTGCTTCATGATTTGTGGTTAACATGGTGCTAGAGATAAACCCAGCAAAAATCCCTCTGGTTAGCCCAATCTAACCTAATCCAGTCCAGCTGCAGCCCCTGAGCACCCAATTGCAACATCTAAAGATTTTTCCAGGCCAAGCAGCACCTCATCACATCCAGTCACCACCTCCACCTGGAGCAAAGGGAAGGGGGGAGCCCCAGCAATGGCTGGATGATGTGTTTGGGCTTAGTTTGCATCCGTGGGGCAGAGACCCTGATTGCAAAGCAGGGGAAGTGGCTATCTCTGCTCTTAAACAGCAGTTGCAGTCGTGTTAGCTGGAGAACCTGAACTCTCCATCCCTTACTGGTTGCAGTGGTGAGTCTGTAGAGCCTGATGCTTGCAGATGCTGTGCAGCAGCACGTCTCTGCAATCTGTGTTTCTCTTTGCTGTGGGGAAGCTGGTGCGGTGGTGGCTCTGCGGAAGGGCATGCAGAGGGTGTTGGCTTTATTGCTCTCTGCAGAGTGGATGTGATTCCTTAAAGCCATGCAGCACTGGCCTGCACTGGGGTTTCAGCTTGTGCAGGCTGGAGCTGCCATCAGAGCGGCCAGCACAGGTAGCACCAGCCGTGCAGACAGGACAGCTGGCTTCGCGTGGAGCAGTAACCCAAGAGTTCACCCGGCTTCTCAGGAAGGATTTGCTGAGCTCTCTGTTATGTGGCTGCATGGCTAGACAGTTCAAAGCTGCTTTGGCTACCCGTGCATCAGCTGTGCTCGGTGCCTAGAGCCGCTTGGGGATGTTTGTTTGATTGTCAAAACATTTTGGTGTCAAGGGCCTCTCCACACCCTCTGGTGCGATGTGATCCCTGACTGTTAGACTGAGCTTGACTGTTTGTGAGCCCATGCCAGCGCTATTTAGACCTGCACAGAGAGAGGGTAAGATACCACTGTCTCAAAATGATTGCTGGTGTGACGGTACCTGCTGGGGTGAGCGGGGTGCAGGGTATGCAAGGTCTGAAGTAACGAGCAAGTATCTGAGCCCATCCGTCTGCTGTGGCAAGTGATGGAGCTGAAGACAGCCCAGCCCAGACTCGTCTGTCCCACCAGGGCCTGGGGGTCTTGAAGATGACCAGAGTGACTATTTCCTGTTTTGGGGTGGCTTTTGGGATTATTTTTTTTTTCCCCCTCTGCGTTAGTTCTTTGAGAGTCTTGGTCTGGGCTTTCCCAGAAGCTTGGCCAAAGGCTTGGGTCCAAGGTGCTCAACCACAGTTCAGTGAGCAAAGCCCAGCTACTGCCACGCTGGGGTTGGGCACAGTTCAGCTCCTCCTGTGCACCCTGGAGAGAGGGGGGGCTCATGGTGGAGCAAAACCTGCTTCCCCACCCAATTCCTGCGAGGAACGGCTGTGCCATGTGCAGGGTGCAGCCCACACGAATAACGCGGGGCAAAGACTGGCAGGTTTGGGCTCTGGCACTCTGTCCCCCGCAGGACCTGGTGCTGTGAAGGGGCACAGGCAGCAGCTGCCAAGCTTTGAGAGTGCCCAGCTCCATAACTAACCCGGTGATCTCCCTGCCAGTCCCCACTCCATGCTCACCGGGATATCACAGCCATCAGCAGCACCGTGACTCGCCTGGCCTGGCCCTCCCTGCACTAATCCTGCTATCCACCGAATGATCTGCCGGTAATTTTGCTCCAGCTGAATGCTGCAGACCTGCCCTTGCCCATCCTGCTCTCCCTGTAGGCAGAAAGCTTCCCCCCAAATTACCCCACCCTCGCTCGGTGTACCCACAGCCTCTGGCCACGCTCCAGCTCATTGTCTGCTCTGGAAACCAAAAATCTCTGCCCTAGCACCTAATTTTAGAGGAATTAGGCTCTGGAGGCCAGTGAGGTGCCGTGGAGAGATGCGGGCAAGTGCATTTTTGTGGAGGTCAAAGGCTGAGGCCATTCCTCGTGAAGGCAGGGAGGCGATGCCCACGCTGCCCTGCGGGGCACAGTCATTACAGAGAATTTTGAACATCTTTCCCCTAAACACTCCCTCCTGGCCCCATTGTGCACTGGGAAAGACATGGCACGTCATGGCACAGCAGCAGGAAAGGGCTTTTAGAGCAGCTCCAGGGCACAGACTGCAAGCTGTGAGATGCAGATGTCTATTGCTGTGCTAGTAACAAGCACAGATCATGATCTTTCTCTCTTGTGCTGTCTTCTCTATTCTTCCTGTCACCCACTTGCTTCCATTTTCTTCTTCTCCTGTCTCTCCTTTGTGATGTTGTACCTGATATAGGGGCTTTGTTCAAAGAGGATGCTATACTGCATCTCTTTGTGTAGGATGCTGAACAACAGTCAGTCCAGCCTGCTTGGGAACAGCAGAGGTGCAGAGAGATGCCTTAATAACTGATCCCCTCGTCTCACTTGGGGATTTTAGGTCCTTGTGAAAAAGGAGTAAAGTGTTCATATTTAGCTCCTGCTGCACAATCTATAGCATAAAAAAAAAAAAGAGTAAAAATGTCTGTTTCTTCTCTGGATTCCTCAGAAGAGCTGCATGTTGAGCAGCCAAGAGACTTACCAGTTTGGAGTGGGGAGCCTTGGAAAAGGAATCTGGGTCATCCCCTCCACTGGCAGGGAGCAAAAAGGGAAGGGAACAATGCTGAAGGTGGAAAGCGTGCCACCAGCCCCGAGCCCTGCCACCAGCTCTGAGCCTCCTTGCAGCGGGAGCCCCGTGGGAAGGCTTTCTGCAGGAGGCAGGCAGAGACCCATGCTTCCCCAGAGGACAAGCACCCCTCGTCCATAGGGATATCAAAGCTATTAGCTAAGCTGAAGGGGCTGACTGATGTTATAAGAGCACCTTGGGGTTTGTTGAGAAGCCTCTGTGGGTTATCTTAGCTGGGATTGGGAGACCCCTTAATGAGGGGTTTCTGTTTCACAGCTACTAGTGACACAGGAGAGCAAATAACCCCTTCATACGTGAACCCACAGAGCAGCAGTAAAGCTAAGGATGATATGAATGATGTCTTTTTGCATATCCCCTCCCTGTGGCCCCCTTTCATTTAATTTACATTTTTATTTATTTCAGGGTCACCAGCATCCCACCTTGCCAGGGAGGACGATGGAAGCTTAGCTGACAACCTCATGAACAGGATTTCAATCCATGTTTGTGATTAGTGATGAAATTAAATCCACGGCTTGAAATCATTTATCCAGCATGCCTAATCAAAGAAAAACATCCTCTGCGCTTGAAAATAAATGAGGGTCGGAGACAGCTAGCCTGCTGCAGAGGTTTGTGAGAGATTGATGAGCTGAGAACAAGCTGCCACCCTCCACCCCCACCATCATCAGTGACTTTCCAGCCTGGGGAAGGGGACGCTGAGGCTAGAGGTGAAGAATATACTTTCCGATAAGTGTTACAGTGGGAGGTGAGAAATATGAGCTCCCAGAGGAGGAGGAGAAGGAGAAAAAGGCAGGCACAGTGCTCTGTTAAGCAGGGGACTGTTTAGACAGAGCAGCTGCTTGACAGGCTCCTGGCACGAGGGTCAGGGCAGGAGCAGCCCTGTGCTTGCAGCACGTGTTATTGAGTGCTGCCCGCAGGTACCGGGGCAGCACGGACCATGCTTGCTGGCTGAAACAGTCTTTTTTTTCCAGTCGCGTGTGAAGGTAAGAGGCCTGTGAGATGAGAGAGCCGATGAAACGGCTGACAAGGTCTGCCCTCCGTGAGATGCAGTAACACCAGCAAAAACACAGAAGGGCTTGTATCCAGGCAGCTTTTTGGGGTTAAAGCTGAAAGTAAAGTCTGACTTTGAGTTCTAGTGTCACTGGTCAGAGATTTTTAATTAGGGAATTAATCTTAATTGCCCTTTCCTTTTTTCCCCCTATAACATGCCAGCTCCAGGAGCACAGCAGAGGGGTAACATCCTTCCCCTGGTGCAGAGCAGTTGCACCATCAGCTGAATGGGGCTGCTGTGGTCAGGGTGGGAGAGTGGTGAGCCTGTGGTTCAGCTGGGGAATGGTTATGCATTGAGCTGGGGCCAGTCAGTCACTTGCACTTCTCTGCCCCCATCTCAGTGTTCATTAAGATCAAAGTGAATTTCTAGTCCCCAGCTTAGCAAAGGAAATTTTGAGAGTGTGAAGCATGTGTTGCCTGAAAGTGAAGAAACCAGAAAGAAAAGGAAACCTGTGACTGATGATTTTAAGTATACATTATTTGTGATTTTTTTTATTTTTTTATAACAGGGGAACCTGTGACTGATGATTTTAAGTATACATTGTTATTTTTTTTTTTATTTTTTTATAACGGGGGCAAACCATCCTTCAGAGAGACTTTGTGGTACGAGGCATTTTATAAACAATGAGCTAATGCTGTAGGTTTTACAACCAAAGAAGATGAAAGAGATCTCAGGGCTGAGACCCTAGGTCGAGCTGGGCGCTTGGTGGGTGAAGGATTTTTTAGTTCGGTGACACTCATGTGCCATGCGCTTGACACAAGAGCGCTGTGCTGGTGCACAGCTGGCAGGAGATGGTGCTTCCAAATGCAGAGCCAGGGGAGCCTGCTGAGCCTGCACCCTGACAGCATTGTCAGGCTGTCTTCTAACACATCCTTTATCAGCGTGTTCTGGAGATACACAACTGCAAAAGGCAGGGGAAAACCCTGCGGAAAGGCACAGCTCAGCATCTCCTGCCTGAAGACTCAGATGGAGAAAGGTACCTTGAAATGTTCTCTTCCTTCCAAAGGCAGCAGACAAATGAAGCTGATTTCATAATTTAGAGCATGCTGTAGTCACGCATCTTCATCAGCATGACCTCTGAAACCCCAAACCCACGCAGCTTGAGTGATATGAGCGGTTCCTTCCTCCTACCACCTGCCAGATGTTTCTTCCCCACCAGCCCCAGAGTGCTCCTCACGTGGGGTGGCTTCGCTCTGGCTGCTCTAAGGTCTCTTCACATCCAGAAAGAGGCACCCAAGGGACACAACTGCATTTGCCACCGGGAGAAGGGCTGATTAGACCCGTGGGACTCTGCTATGCAGAACCACACAAAACCCCTCTGCTCGCTCCTTCTGCAGGATGCAATGCGTGGCTTTACTTCCCTGGTGCCAGAACAGCTCCACTGGCTGGCTGTACCTAGGGGGATTTTCTGGAAGGTGTCCGAAGCTGCTGTACCGGTGACTGGCCAGACTCTGGTAGCTGTGGGATCCAGACACCTCTCCCACTCTCTCCACCCAGTCTCTGGAAGATCTCTGGGAGATGACAAGAGTCTCATCGCTGGAGCCCAGCTCTTGCACAGAGGCATGGAAGCAATGCTGGCTCGCCTAAAGAACTGTCCTATCATCTCCTTTGCAAGAAAATGCAGTAGAGATTTATTTTTAAGCCAAATGTAATTAAAAAAAGAAAAAAGAAAAACAAAAAGGAAGTGGTTAAGGGCATATTTTACTGTGCACTAATGAACTGCAGAGGATATAGATTCTAAATTTTTCAGATGTTTTGAAAGCAGTCCTGCAAAGAGCAAAAGCACTTCACAGAAATCTCTTCGATTTCTAGGTTGCTTCCTATGTGTTGGGGCTAAACCAGAAGCTCCTTGAGCTGAGGATCTTTCCTTCTCCCCTTCCCCCCATCCCACACCGCCTTCTAACCACTGACTGTGGGTAAAAATATTCATATTTCAGTCCAGTACTTTTATGCGTGTCTCACACTGGAGGGTTTTTTCCATTCCCCTGGGGTTGGGCAGGCCACGATTATCACTCTAATAGATTTAATTAAGAGCCTTGAGGCCCTGACATTTTGTTTTCTTTGGGACCAGACCCATGGCTTAGGCCTCTGAGCTACCCGCTCTGCCCCAACACTTTCCCAGGCGAAATCCAGCAACGGGCTCTTTGGGAGCCCTGCGTGCCCCCCTGCCTTAGCATGTGCTAGGGGAGCAGATGGAGGTGTCTTCTCTTCCACCGCACGTAGCCAAGCTCCGTTGGCTGCCGTAAACTCCCTGGAAATCTCTTCGATGTGTGTTGATCCTTACCTGTGAATTGGACTACAGCTCAAACAAATAAAAATAACCCTAGGAAATGAATCAGGAGGAAAAGGCACATTTCCAGGATGGGTTTGATGCTTGGGGTGGTAGCAGAGAAGCAGCTCTGATGGTGAGGGCCATCAGGTTGGGGCTGTAATGGCTTATCCTTAGCACCTGGGAGAGCCATCCCCCAAAAGGAGATTTTCCCCTTGCCACAGCCTTGCTCAGCTCAATGGGAATATCTGAGATCAGGTAAGGAATTTTTTTTTTTTAATAAATTTAGGAGCATAGGGTCACTCCCACATGTGGAATAAAATAATAAAAGGCTTTTATGTGGGAATCTTGCTGTCCTCTGGAGAGTTATAAAGATCAAAGACTTAAAACAGTGGCTAATTGCAGGTGAGGTTACTCCTGTGAAATAATTAGCCTGTGAAAATGGAGAGGGTGCGTTGCTAGCAAACTGAAGTGTCTGCTATAAAACTGCCCTCAGTTTTAGGGGATGTTAACTAGTCCATTGCTGAGTTATGATTCTCCTAAATGAGTCCACAAAACCTGAGTATCCTACTGGCTCCTGTCCCCTTCCTAGGCTTGTCACTGAATTATAAGTCCAAAGAGAATGCACAGGACGGGAGGCATGAGGACAAACTAGCGTGGGGTTCTGGAGAGGAAACTATGTTCTTTAGTCCATGAGAGCTGTTAATGTAGCAAGGAGGAAAAGGGAGATTTGAAAGAAATAACTTGAGGGTCTTGAAGCCTTTGTCTCAATTCTTTACAGGGCCATTCAGTAACTTGAAGGATGGGAATGAACTGTTTCTATAATTTGAAACTGTCAAACCTACAAAACCAGGATGAGAACAGGCAGTTTTTGATAAAGCTGAAAGCCCCCAAGGAGGTCTCTGAGGCTGACAGTCAGCCCTAGTTTGTTTACTAGTGCTGTGGAAACTATGATGAACCGTAGAAAAAAAATGTCATTAAGAGTAGCGAAGAGGAAGTTTCAAAGGGAGGGAGTTGAGCTGGCAATTGAACAACAAGACAGCCTTGGGAATTGATGCCTGAGAAATTGAGTCTGGAAAGGATGAGCAGAGCTGAACAGGGACAGCCTGGGACCCAGGGTACCCGATGTTCAGGAGACGCAGCCTGGGGCTGGCTCTGTGGTGAGCTCTGTCTGCTCAGAGGAACAGACCGAACACGAGCAGTGAGGGGTGGAAACCAAGACCTGATGTTTTCACAAGGGTAATGTCCTGATGTGAGGGGGCTTGTGTTTCCCCCTCAGAGGAGAGGCTGAAAAAGCCAGGGGAAAAAAAAAAAAAAGAAAATTAAAAAAAAGAAAAAAAGAACCAGGAAAAGCCCCCATCCCTTGATGGGGGCTTGGAGGACAGCGAGTGGTTCTGTGTCAAAGCAGAATGAAAGTGGCTGCTTAGGAGAGGTATTGAGATAGTAAAGAGGATTGTGAAGAAATTATGAAATGGCAAATAACAAGGAAAGTACACCTATTTTCCTTTTGCTTTTCTTTAATATGAAAGAGATGTTCAGGGAAGAGGTGAACAAAAAAGGTTTTTAACAAGCTTGAAGGGAATCAAAGTCTTCTATTAGCTTGTCAGGCAGTTGATTTTTTTTTTTTTTCTGCTAGTATCCATGAACCCTGCAGACTGATAAACCACAAAAGGGCTACTGACAGGCAGCTGAGCCTGGGGGGCATATAGACTTACAAGAGTGGCTCTAGACACATTGTGCAGTCCTTTGAGCTCCCTGTTCAGAGACAGGAGGAAAAACCTTGATCCTTCTTCTCTCCTGGGCTTTGCCAGTTCTGCCTCCCATCCTCATAATGTCTGAGGTGAGACACCTGTCCTCTGAGCTTTGACCCATGGCTGTGGCTGCTATTTAACCCCTCTTTTCACAACAGGTATCTCCTCTGCTCCCTGCACCAATGGCCCAATTGTGTTCGTGCATGTTGACACAGGGTGGAAAGAAGAAAGTCTTTAAGTTAAGCAATTAGTTGCTGCCATTGCAGGCCCTGCCACAAGATAATTGAGTGCCATTAAGTAATGTTTGGTTCTGAAATGTAGCAATTATCTGGGTAATTGCAAGGACGTCCCTTGAATTCTAACCCATTTTTATTGAGATGAGCTGGAGTGCCTGGTGTCAGACAGCGGGAGAAGCAAGCGGGGAGGAGGAAGGAAGCATGTTCATGCCAAGAGCCCAAATTGGGTGGTGGGGTTTGTGTTGCAAGCACCTGATACTGAGCTGGCTTCACCCTGCTCTTGCCAAGACCCCTCAGCCTGAGCAAGGGGATCGTCCCCTTCCTGAGGCCAAAGCACAGGCGGGGTGGAGGAGCACACTCTTCCTGGGCTAGTGCTTGACCTTGCCAGGTCTCTGTCTCCTTTCAAATGTGCAAGTCATTCTTGCACAGCACAGATTTGGTTTCTGGGCTTGAAGGTCCATAGTCCAACGACTCTGCTGGGAGCAATGATGTGAGCTCCAAGGTGGTGGAACTGGCCACTAGAGGGTAGCACAATTAAAAGCAAAAGGAAGTCCTAGCTCTTGAAGTCGACCGGCTGTGCCAGGGGATGCACAGAGGACGCTCAGTCCTCTGCAAACCCCGTGGATGTCCGGTGCCCCCAGGCTACCTGCTGCCCATGAGCAAAGCAGCAGCGTGTGGCCGCAGAGGCAGAGGAGGGCCCCCAGTGCTGCTTCTGCTCCTCCTGGCCACCATCCTCCCCGCTCCCTTCTCACCAGAGTCCAGGGTAAGAAAGGAGCCTTTTGGCTTGGCTCTACTGTTGGCTTAATATTGTTTCTTGAGCTGTGGCTCTGAACCCAAGCTCAGAGCTGGGATAGCGCCAGGCCAGATGGACAATACCAAGGTCTCTCTGCTTTCCCAGTTAACACATCTATAAAGGACTTCTTGGGTTAAAAATACTAAAGTACTTACTGCTCTTCTCTTGGCCTCTGCTGGCACGTACAGAGTGCTATACACATTAGTAGACAAGAATATGACCTGTTCTTAAAGCCACACTATTGTATGAATGGAGAGAAATGAGTGCTGGGTCACACAAGAAGCGAGGTTTTAATTTTAAAGCGTGCCTCTGGAGCCAAAGGTCAGAGTGCAGCCATCCTCCCTTGAACAAAATCCCCGCCACGACACTGTATGAACATGATACCTAAAAATGCAGCTGCGCTCTCGGGTTAAAGTCCTGGCTCTGCAGAGAGCACACTCCGGCAGGATCAGTTTCGAGGATGGAGAAATGCGGTGTCTGACGCACACGAAAATGTCTGTCTCCTGATCCGCTGTGCAGTAATGCACCAAGCATGTCTTGAAGCGTGGGCTTTGCCAGTTGCCAGCACGCGCCGGGGACAGGGGGTTAGTTACGATGTTAACATAGTTAATTGGGGATATGGAGAAGTCTGCGAAGGAGAAAGCAAATGCTTTGCTTGCTCATTAGAGCAATTGCATAGCGCTGGCAGGGTGAAAGAGCTTTTTCTCTTCGAGGGTATTCATAGCATGCTAAGAAGCCTCATTGCTTCGTGGGGGTCACGATGATGTTTCCTTGCGGTGTTTTGGGCAGCATCTGGACAGGAGCAGGTGTCCTGCAACAGCACAGTGCGGTGTTCTGACACTGTTGTGAAAGAATCCAAATGACTCAAGGTAGAAATTTCTCATCACATAGAAAAGGGCCAGCTTGAAATTGGTGCTCAGTAGTCGCAGGACATCACCACTGTGGCAGCAAGACACAACAGAGCAGAGTGCTTGTCTAACAGTGAGTATCTCCCTGAGGCCAGCTGTGGCCTTTGTCCTGTGTCTGCCCATTTTAAACCAAAAAATTTATACACCAGATCACAGCCCATCAGGTTAATGAGTCTTCAGAGGTTGTTGCTGGTAGGTGGTCACCAAGGACAGCTTCACTGGCTTTTACCAGATCACCCTAGTTGCAAGGTGACCACTCTTGCACACCAGTTGACTTCCAGGAATCCTTGTAATATTTCATCTCCTGGATGGGTTTTGTACTGTTTTACCCCTCGGATACATAATCTCCTAGGAGCAGCAGGGGAAGCCATCTAGTTTTCCCACCTTGTTTTTCCAGGCTGCCAGGTGATCTGGGGCTCTGGAGTTTGTGCTTTGGGGAGGAGTGTGTGTCTGTGCAGGGTTATAGTCATGTCTGCAGCGAGGGTCGTTGCCTTCTGGAAGAAAAATGACAGGGGCAAGGAGGCTTGTAGAGACTCCTCCAGAAGTGAGAAGCACATTGATCTTGTGCCCTCCCTGGCAGCCTCCAGGTCCTCTGTGCCTCCTGCTGGGTTGCTCTGGGCTGGTGCTGTGTGTGCAGGACTGTCCCAGGGGTGGCAAGCAAAGACCAGGAGGCTCTGGAGAGCCTTGCTGAAAGAAACGACCGTTGAGCAGCTGGCATCATGGGTGTGAACTACTCCCCTGGGGTATTTGAAGCACCAGCAAGTACAGTAGTCTGTTAAGTCCTGCGTGGTGGCTTTCTCCTTGTTGCCTTAGGGAACAAACAAGTCTCTTGTTAGCCCTCGGGTGGCCTGGTCCGGGCTCTGTATTCAGGGTGGCACACTGCTTCCCTGGCCTGACCCTGACCCCGGAGCGCAGCGGGAGGAAGATGACTGGGAGGGGGAGAGCGTGGGGGCTATTTTTGCTCCTGTATCGCTATCTAGTTAGACTCCAAGATGCTGTCCTTCACTGCTGTCTGCCGCCTCGCTCACGCTGTGGCTCTCAAGTGTTTACCATTGACAGGCTGGGAGCAGATGGACTGGCAAGAAGAGATAAATTTGACCCAAGAAGATGTCATTTGAGGAACAGCTGAGGCTAATGTTTCACCAGATGTCCCAGCTTTAACCCATTAGCAACTTCAAGGAACTCAGTGTTGTCAATGGCTTAAACACACTCCGTTACCACACAGGCGGGGCACAAAGGCTATTGTTAAAATTTGCCCAATAAGCAGATATTCCAGGGTTTTCCAAGGGGGCAATAAGGGAGTGCAGTAGTGATGTGTACCATGGTTGCATAGGTGTCCTCTGCAAGCTGGGCTCAAACAACTGGAGTCAGTCAAAATGTTACCCGTCTAGTACTAAATGAATCTGCTGGTGTATGCACGAGCAGATACTGTGTTATGACAATACTGACAAATGCTCTCAAAGGCATCCGCGTGATTGGGGTAGCTGGTTTTCCCCTTAGTGGCTCTGTATGGAGCGTCCCAAGAGACATTGCTGCTTCTGCTGCCAGATTAAATGTGTATGTGTGTGCTTGGTGGCCGTGCACCTCAGGCCATGACAATGTGGGCTGCTGTTCATCAGATTGTGCCTAGAAAATGCTGCAGAGCGGTGAATGAGCCCACACGAGTGGGTGGATATGCACACACAGTCACTGAGCAAGAAAGTTAGGTATAGCTGAAAAGAGCACTTTCCAGCATCCTCGACTGAGAGCAAGCACAGCACCAGAGCAGCGACGGCTCTGCCTCTGCAGCGAGTGTTCCTGTAGCTGCTTGTGTGGTCCTCCAGGAAGAGCTATCACCTGGCATTTAGATAGGTTTAGTGAACCACATCCAACCTTACAGCAACAACTTCATTTTACCAGTTTATCCCTTAGTGCGGAGATGTGGGATTTATGGGTATTTGAGCCAGCAAGACAAGCTAGCTGTGGTGTGGCTGTGGGAGCATCTCCCACCATGGCAGTACCTCCCACCTTCCACTGATGCATTAATGCTGATGTTTGTTGGAGGCGACTTTACCACTGGTTTTTTTGTGGTTTTTTTTGTTTTTTTTTTTTTTTTTTGGTGTGGCAGCTCCTGCCCTGGGACAGTGTCAGGGGCAGGGCGAACACAGGCAAGTGTCTGGGTGTCATTTGCCCATGCACACCTTCTTGCTATCCATGTTGGGAAGAGATGAGCATCTTGGGGTTGTTTCCTATGTGAAGTATGAAAAAGACCAAGTTTTCAGTGTCTTGTGTTAAACTCCAACCCGTCACCTCTAGCTCTGATGACTCCACTGGGGTACATGCTCCCAACTGACATAGCCAGAAAAACCAAGGGAAACTGAGCGCCTTCGCTTTAGCCGGTGTTTGTTAGTGGATGTTTTTCACTCCAGGCAAATTTGAGTCTAATCAAATTGCCCTCTTCAAATTAATTGCCTTCTTCAAGGCTTGATCTGGGAGGTGGAAGAACAACTCCTCTCCCTTTATCTGGGTGAGTGTGAGGGAGTGTTTGGCACTGTATGAGCCTGTTTCAAATGTAGGACTTCTCTTGCTGGGTGCCCCTCTTGGCTGTAGTCTGCACAGTTTTCTACCAAATTTTATAAGATATTTAGGGTTGGATTTTCAGCCAGTATAAACAAATGTCCCCAGATCCTCATAATTTGTCCTCTTCTTTTCCCAGTGAGGGGGTGCCATATATTTCTGGACATATTCTTGTTCGGTTGGGAGGATGTTAACTCTGAAATCAGGTGCAAAAGTGTACCAGCAAAGGCTTTCCCCTGCAGCCACTTGAATCTGTGCTGGTCTGGATTTTTAGGGAAACCACCCCTGGGCTGGATCATGTAGCTACGAGCTCTCTCCTGCAAGGATTGCACTGCAGACAATTTTTCCGCTTGAGCAGGACTTCAAGTGCTTGACTACGAATGGCAGCATTTACAGGAGCTGCCCAGCTGCCCTGGGATGTGTGTGCTGTTTACGTGCAGCCTCCAGCTGGTTGCTACAGTAGGATTTAGCCAGGCAGGGTCTGTTGGGGAAAAGCTTCCCTCTGCTATAGCGATAAGGCAGCATCTGTGTTGCTAGTAGGACAAGCTGGCTGGTTTTGTTACCCTGAGACTTGCCTTCTGGACAAGAAAAGCCACAAAGGCTGCCCCAGAAGGGCGCAGGAGTTAGTGGTGTTAATCTACACACGAGACGCTGGCACTCCCAGTGCTGGGGTATTCGATGTCTTTGCCCTCCTTCAAGTGACAGCTCGGTTGTGACTGGGGAGGGCAAGTGAAAACTCAAGTACAGAAAGCAAGAAATCCCTCTTTGTGCCCTAGCAATTATGATTTTGGCCACAAAATGTCCTCTTTTTCTATGAGATCACCTCCTCCCCACTCTCCCAGTCCCTTTGTGTGGCAGGATGGGAAGACGGAATAATGTGGAGAGGATTTATTGGAAACAGTGCTCGGATGGGCAAAACCAGATGCTGTTTTATGCACTGGGCTGGGGAATCCAGCACCGCTGTGGGATGACCTTCCCGGGCTGTCCAAATGTGAGTGGGTGTTTTAAATATCAACATTTTAATGGCATTTACTTCGGTGTTTTGTTCAAGAAAGATTTTCTATTCCTCCTGCTCCTCTCCCCCCGCCTCCCCAGGGTGCTGGGAAGTTCATCCCAGAAAAAAGTGAGACTGGAGAATGTGTGTCTCTTGGGGGTTTTTTGATAACTGATAAGAATCGTGGAAAGTCCCATAGGTGAGCATTTGCCTTCATTACTCAACAAGACTCGGCGTTAATATTTCTTAGGAACCTGCCGCTCTCTGTGTCTCTTTTCACACACTTTGATTGTTATGACATGTACAGGAGCTGAAATTTAAAATCCATTGAACTGTGGCCAACATCTTCTAAATGGCCACTCATTGGGAATTCTGTGATTTTTGAGATACCTGTTGTGAGTGGTTCGCTTCTGCCTTCCCAGAGGAGCTGAGCATTTGCGAGTGCTCTGAAACAGAGCGTGCCATGTTCCTAGGCTAGCACTTGTAATGAGATCTGTGGAGCAGCTCTGATAAATGAGCAGCCTCATTTATTCTACTGCCTAGTGATTGTTACTGGGAATTTTCTTTGCAGAGAAAGTGAATATTTTGTCAGAATAAAAATTGCTGGGGCTTATCAACTTCCTTCTCACTAGCTTCATCAGTCAATGTTTTCTGATTAGAAAAAGAAGAATAGGTTGGAAATGCTACACTTAGAAAAAGTACTCTTGACTAGTGGAATTTTGGGAGCTTGCTGACACCTTTGCTTGACATATTTCTGATCTGAGATGCAAAGTTTTTCATTTAAAATGTTGTATGAGAAAATGTGAGTTTGTTTTGTCGGGGAGTTTTTATTATTTGTTTTGGGTGGGGTTTTCTTAATCAAGCACCAAGCAAGAGAACAAGATGCCTTTCCTCATGGCGCTGGAAAAAAAGTGTGACCCTTTCAGTATTTTAAATGTGCAGCCCATGCTAAGCAGTAGAGCAATATTTCCTTTTTGATGGGTAGTGGAAGTGAGAAGTCACTGGAAGTCATCATTAAGGCCAGACCCTGCAAGGGCAGAACAATATTAACCCCTTCGTGGCCCGTGATGCTATCTGTGCTGTATTTTGGGCAAGGTGCCTCTCTTGTCCTTCAGCCCACACTCTCCTTCCACCTACACCTTAGACAGGTCCCCAAGTCCCAGAGCTGGGACAGCTGGCCTCGAAGGCAGCCTGCACAGAGAGCGGCGGGTGGTTTCCAGAGCAGCCCTTATGGGAGCTGCAGCCCAGGGAACCGGTGGGTTCACCCCCGGGACGGCTCTCGGGGTTCACTGTGGGCCAGGCGGGAGGAAGTCACCACCGCTGCCTGCCTTAGATCTTCCAAAACTGCTGAAGGCAGAAAGGAGAACAAGCAGCAGACAGCAAAGGAAAGATTAATTGGCTGGCTGCCCGAAGGGCTGGTTGGGGTTGTATTTCTTGTTCTTACCCTTGCAAATTTCTCCAGGATTGTAAATCTTGAGCTGCTTCCCAAATGGGGAGACTTCAGGTGTGTTTTTCTAAACAAGCAAACCTGAGCATACTTAAGTTCTTTGACTCAACACACAGGAATTCCCTTTGGCTTTATTACACGCTGACAAGCGTGCTGGGGAGAGCAGGGACAGATCAATGGCTGTGTTTGAAGCGGGCCATAAATCACTCGTGACACCAGGCAGCAGATTGACTGACTAGCCTCGTTCCTCCTCCCCTCCTGGCACACCAGCGCTGACCCCGGCTTGGCCAGCGAGGGCTGCCTGCGATTGATGCTGCAGACAAAACCCTGTCCTGGTCGGCAGCGGGCAGGCTTGAGCCAAAGGTCTCTGGAGGGAAAGGTTGGAGGACAGCAGCAGGAGTCAGATGAGGAGTAAATGTAAATTGGTCAAATCCTCCCCAAAACCATTGCCCCATGTTCTGTCCACTCTTTTCTTGGTGCCCCTGTGAAATTCTTGCTTTACACAGATGTCTAATCCTGCCCCAAACGCGTTGTGCGAGTGTTTAACGTCATGGGTTGAGCAACAAGAACGTTAAAGCTGCAAACGGACAGGAAGGTTTCTGATGCCAGACGTGGGAATTTGGCCTCTGATGGGTTTTGACTTTTCGGAAGGAGACGAGATGGGCAGATAGTTTTGAATTTAATATTTTCTTCACTGGAAATTGTAGCCTTGGGGTGATAGAAAATCAGACATAGCCCTGGTCTAGACAGGAGAGGGGTGTGAGAACCTCCAGAGTGCCAAGCACTCCCCTCCCCTGCCCCCGTGTGCCAGGGCTGGCGTGGGAAGGGAGGGACAATAAGGAAAAACTGCTGGAAAAATTGCACCCTGCTCGTTTGAAGCTTTCAGACTGCTCTCTTGTTTTTACTGATAGGTTGAGATCAAAATTAGGGAAATTATAATTAAGAAATGAAAGCAATGGAAAGCATAGCCACTCATCCAGTTTGGTTGAAACCCTTCTTTTTGGTGGGAGGAAAGAATGAGAAGGACCTAGATTTTTCATCCAAATTGAAAAATAAATCATCCTCCAGTTCCAACAGTGGCTTGTCACCTTGCTTTGGGACCGTGTCTCTGGAGGAAACAGTTAAGCAAATAAAGAAACCCATCCCTGCATGCACAGAGCTTGCTCCTTCCATGGGAGCACAGGATACTGGGAGTGCCTTGTGCTGGTAGATAAGAGTTGAGATGCCAGGGCTGTGGGTCTCCCCACAGGCAAGATCTTAATTAAAATTTATCTATATTATATCAAATATTTTCTGAAATTTTTCAAAGTTGTTTCCATGTCTTGTACTAAAAAGAAATCAAGGGGATATTTTGCAGGATCTTGACATTCATACTTTTTTGATCTAAATAATATTTTTTTTTTCTACAAATGTCCAAGCCCTATGCTGATGCTTTGTTTGGTAAATAAGAAATCTTGGTAACATTGACAGAAAATTCTTTTTCTTCCATTTTTTTTTTAAGTCAATAAGAATTGTACGAGAAACAGGAAATGCCATTAATGATAGCATCTTCAAGGTTTTCTTCTTGAAAAAGCAAACCTGTAACGGACACCCAAGGGCGCTGCCCTGTCTGTGCAAATAATCTCAAAATTCAGCAAAACGCAGTAGAAATCAGCCAATGTCAGGACGGGGCCCTTCCACCTTTGCAGGCAGTGCAATTGCGCGGTGTTAACACATGCCAGAGGACTTCTGCCAAATGGAGAAGAGGGAGTTTGATGTTTGGAAGCACTTTGGTTCCTGTGCCCTGGGACAGGCAGGGCTGGCCAGGTTGCTTGCTTTTGTGTTTTTTTCTGAAATCAAAACTCTTGGTGAGGAGATAGCTTTTTCTTTCTTTACCATCATGCTCCTCTCAAACACAGCTCAGTTTTAACTTTACAGGGTTTCCCTTTCATCTGAAACCTTCCAATTTCAGGCAGGTTAACTTGCCAAGGTGCACCTTCCCTTTCATAAATATTGCAGTAGCTACAGGCTATGGAGAGTTAGCCAAGCAAGTTCTCTTCATCTATCATGATCTCACCCCTCCCTTAACCCCCTCCTCTCCCGCCCTCTCATTAAATAAGAACAAAAGCTAAACCGTAACCCTCTCACATGCCGCATTAATATATGGTATAATTTTCCAGTTCTGCCCAGTTCTGGTATGGCAGCTGTGTGGTTGTGTAGAAAATGGGGCATCCCTCATGTTGGGAACACTTGCAATCTCTTGCCCAAACTTGCTTCCAAGCTTGGAACATCCTGGGCTGCCCAAATGCTGCTGAAATAACGATGATGAGGTCTCGGGCACTTTTCATGCCCCTGGGCATCAGAGGCTGAAGGACCCATCCCTGCTCCCTGGTACCCAAGCAGCACCTTCCCCAACTCCCGTTGCCCTGACCTTCAGCTCACCGAGGGTTAGCAGAGCCGCTCTCTCTGATGTTTTGCATGGGCCTCAGGGAAACTGGCCCATGCTCTGCCCTCGCCTGCTGCAGAGGTTTCCTCCTCTGGAGGCTGGTCCTGCTGCGAGCTGTCCCCTGCGTGCGCGGGGGCACCCACCGGGAGCTCTGCAGCTGGCGTCCCCGCCGGGAGCGAGGGCTGCTCTGCCTCCCACCTGGGATGCAGGGGAGTTCAGCTTAGTTCTGCAAACAGAAATGACTTGAAATACAGGTTCCCAGAGCTCAGCTAAGTGGAGAATGCTTTTCTTTCCCTGTGGCCTTCTGGCACTGCTCACACAGGGGAGAACGGGGTTTGTGTGCATCCCCGCTGCAGCGCTCTTTGAGGCTCTAATGCACGTGTGCATGGACATGAGCGCAGAAAGACACACTTTAAATCAATATTCTTTCACCACGCTTCAAGGATACAATTTCTTCTGGTTAAAGAAGCCAAAGCCAAAAATAAATAACTTCTATATTAGCTCATGGAGCCTTTCCTTTGCTGTAATGACCTGAACAGAAGATATACCAGATGCTGAACTGTGCATCGTCCCATTAGCGGCTGCGTTACAGCAGCGCCCAAGGTGATCTGACCCTGCTCACTGCTGTGTACAGTGAAGCTTCCACATGTATGCAGGCCTGAGAACAGAAGATAATGAAATGGGTGAAGGAGAGCAGCATCTGTAAAATGATATGAAAATATTCTTCCTCTCAGTAATTTGAGGCACAAGAAGAAGCATAATAAGAAAAAAAAAATTCTCCTGTTTCAAATTTTCAGGGAAAATCACTAAATCCAAACAATTTTTTTCTTGGGAAGCACAAACAATTATAAACAAAAACCAAAACTTCCATAAAATCTTAAAATTTAATGCAAAAGTAGCTCAGATCTTGCAGCCTGCTTGAGAAATACTTTCCATGGAGGACAGGGGTGATTGGGTGACAGCTTTGTCCCAAATGTGGTCCAAGAAACTTATTTCTCTCTTGTTTTCTTAGAAACTTTTTAGCAACCTCTGGTCACCTCTAGCCTGAGCAGGTTACATGGAGGCTGGTTTTGCATGCTGATGCACTTTGCCGTTAGTACCGCTCTCCGTCGCTCCCGGAGCAGAGATGCGCTGCTCTGCTCTTTCTCCAGCCCCTCATTGCCTTTTACGCCAAGGAGCTTTTGCTTTTGTCCGGTGTTGAACCTTTCATTGGGGGGGCTCTGCTGGACCCTTCGTTGCTGCCGAGAGCAGTTTTTCCTTCTTCCCTGTTTCTAAAATGCCTCCCCTCGCATGCCTGCGCTTACATCTGTCAAGGACACCAACAGGTGACACCTTCCTCCTCCCCATGGCGTCAAGGCTAGAAAAGGCTGTGGCAAGGGGAGCGCTTACAAATAAGGCCAGATTTGGTGACCAAGGTCCATGATGCATTTTTTTATTTATACCCACGCACGCACACTTGTGCGTATGTTACAATGACTTCAGGGGACTGGAGGGGACTTTCCGCAAGGATTAACTGCGTGTGCCTTCAACAAGGTAATATAACGAACTTGCCTTGTCTGCTGTGTGCTTAATTAGGGCCTTTCGTCACGTAGAAAGTGTTTTTTGAAAGAGCTTAGCGCGGTTAGCAAAATATACGCTGTATCTGGAGTGGATCCTGCAGTCTTAATGAGGCAAAACTCTCACTGGAAAACGAAGCAGGTTTGTAATGGGAGTTCATTTAAAATCGCTGCTGTATTGCGTTTCTGATAGCGCAGTACTACAGGGATGGTGTCTGCTGGTTGCCATACGTACGTGAGCAATGAGTCCCAGCTCCAAAAAGTGCACAGATCCAGATGTTGGGTGCAATCTGATGGAGGGTGGAGTAGATCCGGGGACTAAAAAATATATAAAATTTGTGCCAAGTACACTTCTCTCCCTAAAATAAAAAATAACAGGCATTATGGCTGAACTGGATCCTGAAAAGAAATGAGGAGGACAGACTGTGGACTCGACTTTTGCACTTCCCTCTTCAAACACTCAGTTCACCTGGTGGATCCATGCAAGAAGGTGACCAAGCAGTGGCCACAGATAATGCTGCTGGTGGGATGGGGAGGTGAAGGACACAGTGGTCTCTCCTTCAGACATTGGGGAGAGCTATCTACCATCTTTTTAATGCCCATGACTCTCTCTTGCTATACCTAAACGTCAGTACAGCATCTTCTGAAAAGCCATTTCAGAAGCAGCTTCAAGGCATTCCGACTCTTGCTAAATACCGGCATTATCAACAAGCTGCAGAGCTCTGGGCATCACTCATTGATGGCAAAGGCCACTTCTCTTCTGAATACGAGACTGCAATGAAAAAGAGGAGCTGGGAAGCTGTGCATAACACCCATATGTGCAGCCGTGCACGTGTTCTCCCATATAATTAGCATTTGCCGACAGAAGATGCAGTAAGTGCCCCTTGGACATTTGGTGTGTAACAGGGGTACTGAGCCTCTGAGACAGGTTTATGCTCTGTGTGGTACACTTGCATTCAAAGGCTCGGGGCTCGGGGAGCCTTTACAAAGCATGAGAATACTGCCACTGACATAATGGGGCCAAACTCCACTTTGATCCTGTGTGCAGGCCTTTGAGTCTGAGCCATATGTTATGAAAAAAAGCCAGTTTCCAAACCAGAGGTTTGGTGCTGACCTATCCCTGAAACTGTCACAGATGTGGGGTAGAAAGCTTGCTGGCTAATAGTTTTGGGTGCGAGAAGAGGAGCCGGTTGCGTTGGTGCTTGAAATTGAGTTGAAAATGCTGTGAGAGCAGACTTTCTGGGAAAAAAAAAAAAAAAAAAAAAAAAAGAGAGAGAGAGAAAAAAAAGGAAAAAAAACCCCAAACCTAGGTCTCTAGAGGTTGTGCTACAGTGCTGAAGAATGACAGGGCTGATGCATGTAAGAATCAAGAGAATTAGAGACTCTGAATCGAGACTTTTCCAAAATGTAGTTTCATGTGGGGCAGGGGGCTGGGGAAGGGAGCAATAGGTGTTGCTTTTCTTCTGTCCTAATCCACTTGCTGATCCTTGACCTCCTCTCTTTTGAGGGGTTGCCAGCTGTAAGGTCAGGAACGTCTCAGCAGAAGTGGGATTTCTGATGTAAGTTTTCTCCTCCGCTCAGAGCATCAGCGCGGGAGTTGTTCCCCAACAAAGGACTCGCCGCGGTGCCTGCTAGGCTAGCCACACTGCAATCACGGGGAGCATGAACCTCATCCTCTCCTTCACCTGATCTCGCCGCAGCTCCTTTCATGAGTTATGTGCAAACTGCATTTGTGAGCACGAGCACAGGCAGCCAGTAAAAAATAATTTAATAGGGTTACTTTGCACATCCTGACCCCAGCATGTTTCTGCTCATCCCAGGAGCCAGCTGGTGTTGGTAAATTATGACTTGGACTAACCACATTCAGTTTAGTGTCTGCAGAAGCACTTGAGGCTCTTCAACACTCATACTTGCAAGAAACACCTGCATGGGGTGGCCAGGAAAGGTGAACGGAGAGAGCCTTATCCTGCCCTAAAACCGCAAGGTGCTGGAGAGAACAGGGGTGACTCAGCAGAGCGGCTGCACCTACGCTGCAGCACTCCTTCCCCCTCTGATGGTTAGGCTGTAGGACAGACAGATAATATTTTTTCAAAGGCACGTGGTCCCAATGGGGACATAAGGTCTTTTTGGCTGAAGGACAGTCTTCATGGAGCAGTGCAGAGTTTTAGGGAGGCTGAACCAGCCGCCGCACTGTTGGGCTCAGGTTCCAGGACTGGCATAACCTGGCCAGGCCACTTCCAGTTGGTTATTTCATGAACACCAAGATCTCTGTGCTGAGTTTTATTAAGCAGCACCAGAGCTCTTTGCTTCTCAGGGGGACATCAATGGAAGTGGGGCTCCTAAGGCCCCAGTGGTTTAGGGTCCAGCTCACTCCTCACTCTCCCATCCAACACCAGCCTCGTCTCCAAAGCTCGGGATGGTTGACAGTGGTGGTTCCTGGTGACTGGGAACTTAATTGTACTCCTGCTGACCAAGTATTGATGGGTGAACCCGAAAAGGCTTGGCTATCTTGCATCAAGGCAGTACCCAGCATTTGCAAAATTACCCTGCTTGGCAGTTTGGTCTTTTGATGTTTCTATGAACAGAATTGAATTGAAAAGGGGTTTCTTGCTGGGTTTTTATTTTCTCCTGCTGGTATCCCCTAAAAATGAGAAGATGTAGAAATGAAACCTCGCCATGTGCTTTACAAGGTTCGATTCGGCGTTGGCAGGGCTGAGTCACATGCCTGTTCTGACCGATGCCATCACACCCGTGAGACACACATCATGTTATTGCTCAGTGGCTTAGCAACATGCACCGTAGCCTGCCTTCTGCAAGCGTCTCACCTTTGCCTTCCCTTTCAGGGCCAGTATTTAGCAAACAGAATTTGCAGTGCCATGGTTACCAGCAAGCAGAGCTTGGGACCTTTGAGCCATTTGCCCATGTCTTGGGTGATATCATCAGCTTATAATATTGACTTTTGCAAATCCAGATTTTTCATAGAATTGGAGATCCTGGAGGGGAATGGAATTTTTTGGGGAGCTCTCAAGATTGTGTTATTTGGTCTCTCACTGCAATGACAGCCGAAGCTTTCACATGCTGAAAAGAAAGAATCAGAGAACTTGTGTTTAAGTTTTCCATGCCACTTGCCAGCCCTGACTACTGAACTGTAACATCTGATGCGTGTACTTTAATTCAGTGAACATTTAGGCATTTATATGGAAGTGAATCAGTTACAAGAGAACTCCAGGAGCCCACAGAGCCACTAAGGATTTCTGCAGCCCGAACCATGTCTCTGGCTGTACCCATTTATGGCTTGGAATAAGTCTGAAAACAGGACAAGTAGTGGTGCTTGCCCCAGGTGCTTTCCCAGACCATCCTGATACTTTCTTGATACTTAATAGCTGCAAATTCCATGAATGGGTCCGGTCACTTCTTCCACTCATGTCATCTTTTAGCAACTCAACTAATCTTGCCTTGAGCTGACCCTGGCCCTGGGTTTCCAGCTTTGCACGTGACCATGGTACCATTGTGCAGCAGGAGTTTGCTTGCTTTTTTCTTAGTCTTCTCCCTCCTTTAGTTATTAGAAATCCCACTCTCGATGTTAGAAACTTGCCCAACTCAAGGAAAGTTTTAAGAAAGTTGTATTTTAATTGTGTGTTACATTTGTTGAAAAAATGCTGATAATCTGAAAAACAGAAAATCTTACAGAAAAAATCCTGCTCTGTTCTGGCCCCAGCAAGGTGTCCAGCACCCTGCTGAATTTCTGATTGTTGTTCCACGGCAGAAGCCAGAGGTGGTTGACCAGAGCTGTGCCCACTGTTGTGGGTCCATCACCACTTAAAGCATGAAAACAGGGACCCCAGTGTTTTTATAGGAGTGAGATTGGGTAAATTCAGGTCTGTGTCTACTTGAAGGGTTTACATAGGTGCCTGTGTGACAGAGGTGGCCCTCATACATGATGCGGGACTGTAAAGCACATCTAAGCGGGCTTTCTGCACAAATAAGTGTTTGGTAAACTCTAACCCTGTCCAGGCTGGCTGTGAGCTTCACCCTGACACCTCTGGGTGTAAGGGACAAATATGTGCCATTGTCTGCCCTGGACTTCCCTACATGTCAGGGGTGTCAGCGCTGGACCCAGGTTTTGAGGGTGGATTGGGAGCCTTGGACTCCTGTGGGAACTGGCCAGCTCTTAGCACGGGTCAGGGCCTCTGCGAGGCGAAAGGATTTTCTCCTCCTGGGCATGCCAACTCCTGTGCCCTCCGGCCCTGCCACTCAGGCTCAGAGGCTCTCTTTTGTAGCTGCATTGCTGTGGGAAGTGCCCTAAATCAGTCACCCTGTGCATCACTGAGCGGGACGGCTGCATCCTGCAGGAATGAGTGCTGGGGAAGCTCCTCACGGATGAGGGGACATGGCAATACAAGACAGCTTGGGCAGGGAATGCGGTGAAAGCAGAACAAATAGGCTACCCAAGTCCCTTTCCCTTTACGCTTAGGGGTCTGGCAGCGGCTTGCCTTGGCTGATGGATTGCAACGCTGCCCAGGCACCGCCGTGTACCCTCCTCTCCTTCCCTCTCATCTTTCACACCGTGCTGTCATTCCTCTGCTCCCTGGATGACCCTTTGCAGAAGTAGCCTTGGCAAAAAAGCTAATGAAGGCACTTACAGTCCCTCGGGGTGTTAACAGGCTTGCTGGCCCTCAGAGGTCTGCCACCCTCACAATTCATGCTTGTTTGTGGGTTTGGGGTTGTTTTTTACAAGCTCAAGGGTCTGGGAAACTGAGCAGCAGGAAAGTGCACCAATGCACGTGGTGCAGAGCTGCCAGAAAAGCATGGCATTGGTGTCTTCTGTTCCATTGCCCTTCCAGCTGCTCCCAGTGGTGATGTGTTTTCCTGCTGGTGGGCAGTAGGATTAACAAGTTTTTCCCCGCATGTGAATCTGCAGCCAGCTTGTCATCTTCCATGCTTCTATGAAGATGCAAGGAGAGCTCATCTGCAAGGTTTCCAAGTTACCTGGTCCAAAGTCCTGTGGTTTGCAATGCTGGGAGCCGTCACTGTGGCAGGATGCCAGCCGTGATGTCCCTCATGCATGCCACCACCCTTGCTCTGCAGGTTTAGATGTGTTTGCATAGAGTCCATGCATCTCCTTTCCTCTCGCATAGCGGCCAGTTTTTCTGGGAGGCAACTTGCTGCTAGGGCTGGCAAATGGAAATCTCTTCACGTACACCGGAGACACTACGTGCTGTCCCTCCTGGCTGCTTGTGCTTTTGAGCAAGTGATAACTTCCGTTTGTATCTCCTTTGACACACATCAGAGGAGGAGTTTTTAGTAAGCTTTCTTGTGTTTCTGTACATATTTCTTTTTTTTTTCTCAAAGGTTATCTTTTTCTTTATTTTGGACAAGAAGGCTTTTTTTTTTTTTTTTTTCCTAAGGCAATGGTGAATTCTTTTCATACTGGGGAAGAAATGAAGCTGATAACTGCTTGTAAGGCAGTTTTTAAGAAAGTTGCAATGTGTCCAGTCACAGGGAAGGCGTAACATCTGCCTCTCAGGAGTTCACAAAGTACGTGACAAGGAGGGAAAAAATGGGATGGTCTTCTGCAGTCCCCCAGTCAGACAGATGGAGAATAGGCATCACTGGAGATGAGAGCAGCAGCTGGCCGAAGCACAGGATGCAAAGCTGCCGCTACCTACCTGCTCTTTGGAGGGAAGATGAAGGAAGTCTCTCTCTCACACAAGAGATCAATTTCATGCTTACCGTGCCACATGCAGCTCCCTAGGAAAGCAAGAAATAATTTTCAGCCATTTCACCTCTTCGTACAAATAGGAAGAAGAGAAGAGAAAGGAAAGAGAATCATAAGGATAAGCTACACTGCCTCCAGAATGGGGAGGTTTTTACAAGCTACACGGTACGTAAGGCTCATGCCTCACAGTGAATTGATTTCCAGGTGGTATTTCTCGTAAATTTTACCTGGCCCAGGGAAATGCAGGTGCTGGCACCTTTCATGGTCATGCCCTTGACACAGGGACCCAGCTCCAGCAAAGCGTGTGGCCACAAAAGCAGTTTCATTGACTTCAGTTGGTCAGTGTGTATGTCAGCCAGCGAGTGCTTACGTGCTCGGTGAGGTCAAACCTGCCTTTCTTTGTGCCGGGAAGGGCATAGGCGCTGCTCCCATCACACCAGCTCAACAATACCCATTGCGTATGGTAACAGTGCCCACGTGGACACCTACTTTGCAGCAAATTACATTTAACATGTGAGGAAAGAGAACCAAACTTCAGTTTGCTGCAGGCAAAGACCAGATGATGTGCTCGTTAGGCAATAGCAATTTCACCAGAGCCTCACATCCTGACCAGTGTGGGAGGAGGACAGGAAGCAGACCATCTAATTTCCTGGCATCCTTGTGTGGTTGTGTTACCACAGCAGCTGAAAATCTATCTTGAAGGTATTTTTCCTCAAAACTTTTCACTCTAGCACAAAACCAATGTCCCTGCCCAGAGTTTGAAAAGAAGCCCGTCTCAAGGCAGGGAGCTGAGCTGAGGTCTCCCAGGGTGATGATAAATGTTCTCCAAACACCAGGACCCCTATCCACAAAGCCAAACGCTGTCATACTGCCCTTGCCAGCACCGACCCACACTTTGATTTTTAACTCAGCATCCTCCGGAGGCGAGGCAGAGCTCCACCTGTGCTCCCGTGTGCCCTTTGTGCTGGGATCACAGCATGGGATATTTTTGTAAATTATCTAATGACCAAACTGAAAGGACAGTCTTTCTAGGGTTACCACTGAGAGCAGGACATGACTCCAGAGCCCAGTATCCAAGCATCTTTGCTTACTATGGGAGGGTGATTGGCCACAGTGTTTTCCCTCTGCACCCAATGAGGAGGGCTGCAGGGCTCGAGTTAGCAGTATCTCGGTGATATGAGCCTCCATAGGGTTTATGTCATACCTATATTTCAGAAGTTACAGAACGTGAAAGATATTATTACCTAAGAAGCATGTTGCAGAGCCAGCTCCTCTGGCCTAACGACACCTTCTTTTTAAAGGTTTCTGTGTAATGCAAATTTAAAATAAGGGTTGTGGAGCGGTTCTTTATTAGAAGTAAAATGAATTCCCCTTGCCCCATTACATGGAGAACGGGATGGTTGTGCAGCAGTAAATTGACCTGAGAAGGAGTCCAATGTAGAAGGCTGGATCTGGTTTGGGAGAGCACAACGCTCGTGAGGACTGGTCTTGTGTTAGCAATTCCAGTCACTGACTCCCTTCTGTAAACGAAGTGAAACAGAAATTATTCCAGGACATGAATACTGTCATATTGATTCTACTGATGCATCTGTTAGCTAAACACCCTCTTGAGATATGGTAGGGCTGGAAGTCAGATTTTTTTTTTAATGATTGAGAAGCCATGCACAATGTTTGCACCTGGTTTTTAACAAAAAGCTGTGGATTCTTTGATTCATGATATTCAAGTCCACTGAATTATTTCGTTTGTTTATTTTTAATTCTGTAAAATTAATAAGCTCCAATAAGAGGTTTAAAGTTGGGGGGGCATTGGATGAACATTTCATCTAACAACTTCTCACTTTAGTTTATAATGTAGAGTTTGAACTTTTGCATTCTTTTAAGCAATCTCTTGCTGGTAAACCTAAATGTTTCAGTCAGAAGAAGGGTGTTGCTCTCCACACCTGCTGTTCAATGAAAGCAGCGTGCTTCTGTTTGCATCCCAGCACAGCAGAAATCTCTTATTTTGACTGTCAAGATTGCTGGGACTGGAAAGCTGTGGTTTTAGCAGCCCTGGGCCCTGGGCTGAGTGGGGGCTGCTGCCCTCTCCTGGAAGGAATTCACACCCAAGAGCATCAGTTCCTGAACCTGGGACCAAACCCTCAACCGTGGCTGGATCTTTTAGGACTAAGGCACGTAGCATGACAAATGTGGTCCCAGAGTGGGTCTGCAAGCAGCAAATTGCGACCAAATATGGGACTGTGCACCAAAAGCTGAGACAAGGAAATTCTATGACCAGCTCTAATGGCACAGCAACTCTATTCCTACTTTTTCTATTACTAAATGTACCCAAGTGGCTGTATCTTCTATTCTGGGGACTGGAGAAATCTGGAGGTGTATCTCATCTCCTGAACGCAATGCCAAGAAATTGTTGCAGAATGATTCAGAAAGCCTATTACTGCCTGTAACATGGGCTAGTCTTCATTGTTCCCCCAGCCCCAGGAAGCCAGCAGATTGACTCACCCTATCACCTCTTCATAAAATACAGGCTGCTGCAAAGGATGATCCCCCAAAATTTAAAGCAGAGAATGAAATGAGGGCAAAGTTCTCAGTCATGGCTCTGAATTAGCAGAAATTTGCTCTGCGTAGAGGAAGCAAGACAAACAAGCTGAAAGGCTCATGGGTATATGTGAACACTTGCCCCTAAAGCACCAAAGAATTGTTTAGTTTTAAAGGTAGGATACTGGGGAGATCAGGTCATGAGCTAAGAGGCAAAGTTGGGACATTATGAAGGGTTCACCTGAAGTTCATCTGGGAAACTGTTCTGTTCTTTGAGACAGAGGAGCATATACAGATACCTGTCCTTCGTAGGGACAGGGACGTCCTCCTGCAGGGGATATAAAACCTCGCTGGATGCTTAAGGTGTCTTACCTGGCTTTGGAAAAGGAAAGGTGCTAAAACATTTTTCAAAGGACAGAAAATGGGGCAAAATTGGACTTAGTCCATTTCCAGTCCTAGCGCTCTTTGCAGATCCTCATTTTTTGACATTTTTTCTATCCCTTTTCTTTTCCCCGCACCATCTATAAAATTGTTTGGACTACCTGCCATCTAAGTGCCTGACTTTCCGTGCCTGACACGCAATTCTATTTCTCCCTCCTCCCAAGAGTCATCGGGCCCAAGGGGATGGCAGGCAGGAGTGACTGTATGCAGGATGATATGAACTGGAAAGTCCTGTAAGGGTCACCAGGTGTGATCGAAGGTTTGTGAAGTTTTGTAGGTTTTGAGGAACAAAACAGTAGAAGCTCAAAGTGTGTTTTTGCTTTCTCTCTCCTAGCTTCATTTACTTGCTCATTAAATTCAGAAGCATGTAGCTACACCCATAGAAAATTACTGCATTTCGTAACCTTTAATTGATTTGCGTATTTATGGGGAAACTGGTATTTCGGGACTATCCAACTGTGCCATCACTATCACCTTTTCATGGGTCTCTGTCTGTTTGGTTGCTGCAGAGGAGCCCTGATGTGTCTGCCTGGGATAGACCTGGCAGCTCCATGGGCTGAATTCTTCACTGCAGGTTACTAATACTGGAATCAGGAGAGCTCTTATTTGCCGATGGGGCAGATATTCGTTGCAGCATGCTCTGCTCTGTTTGTTTGGCTGGGTGTTGGTATTCCAGCAAAGATTTTGAAACACATCAGCGAGCTGCATGCTGCTAATTATGTTCTTTTTCTATGCCACAAGAAAGGTAGGGACACTGCCACCATGGACTTCAGCCCATAGTTACTGACACGGGCGTAATTTCCCCCCACAACACCTCTCTTAGTTTTGTTGGGATTTTCAGCCGTTGTAAATTCATGCATGCAGTAGAAGTCCATGTGAGCTGGGAAGGAGGTGAGGGTCCTCCCAACTCCTCATCTGTCTCAAGGGCACTATTGCTGAAAATCCAGTGCAGTGGCCCCAGCCTTTGCTTTGCTGGTCACAGCTGTGAGAAGGCAGAGCGTGGCAAGAACGTGCAGCTTCACTCATGCTGGAAAGCCTTGCAGATAACACATTGGCCGTGAAGACTGATCATTCAGTGTCTTTTCTATATCTAATGCTTCTGGTTTTAGAGTTGGTTATACTACTAATCCTCCTGGCGTGAAAGGTATTGCTTCAGGCTTGGATGTTACAAAAGTCTTGTCCTCAATAAATAACAATTGAGCTGCCCAAAATAGCCCAGGACAAGCACCATCCAACCCACAGCACACGTATGATACAAGTCAGAACTGACGGTCAGCTCCAGGGGTTTGCAACCGCTCAATGGTGGTGGTGGGCACTTGACCCAGTAAATCCTCTTCAACCAGCATGGTGGTCCCAGGGAGAAAACGGTCACAGCGTCCTCTGCTCTGTCTCCAACAGGTATTTGGAAGATATGACCGGTGTGGGGACTTGCTATTGGGATGTATAGACCTTCCTGGTGCAGCTGCAGCCAGCACAGGGCAAGCACAGGATATGTTGGGTGATAACAGCGTGATGGTGGCAGGCAAGGCCACAGCTTCTGCTGTCAGCTTGGGCAACTGATGGCCAGCCGTGTTGCAGCATTGGCAGGAGGACAACCCCAGCAGGCAGGAGGCTCGCTAGGGAGCTGAGGCTGCATGAGACAGTGGTGAGGAGAAGCAGCTGCAGCCCAGAGGCACCTGAGTTCACTCTGTGGTGGCTGAGATTTACTGAAGCTTTCAAACTAGGTGGGTTCACAGCAAGCTAAGGGCACTACATGACCGTAAGGTGACCTGCCCTTCTTAACCCAAGAGAGTTGGGTTAAATTAAATTTTCTATGTCTGCTGGGAAACACCACTCTTCAGGAGCTAGAGCTGATGCAAGGATGCTTTGTGGAAGGTCATTACACAAAGACATTCATCTGTAAAGCAAGACACTATTATGTTTTCTTGAAAACTTTTCCAACACTTCAGTCTTCATCTTTTTCTGTTCTTTTTTTCTTCTCCATTGTTCCTCTTATCACTACATCTGTCTTCTCTTCCATTTCTCAATATTTCTCTCTCTTTCCATGCTTTATGATTGCAGAGACATGCACATTTGTCCAAGCATCTCTGCAAGCCCCAGTCTGAAGTTAGGCAACTTGTGTAAGAGCCTTATTTCACTCCATTCAAACTGTGGTCCTCAGAGAGGCCACACTGGATGAGACCGGAGGAGCTGGCCTTTGTTGCACCTGGACCAATGTCTGGAGCTTATTGCTACATCAGAATCCATCACACACCCTCTCCCTTGAGAAAAATGACCTCGGGCCAAGCCACCATCTCCATGTTATCGTTTGCTAATTGCAGGACATCCTGGGGAAGATGGTGGCGTTTGCACCTTTGATCCTAGTGCTGCAAGGTTGGGTTCTCTCTTCTGCAGGCTCCAGGAGAGTGTAGGTGTTTGCTTTAGGCTACGATGACATGAGAAATACCTTAGTGAGGCGAGGCGTGGGTGTATTGGGGCGTGACTCAGAGGAAGTTAATGTACAGGGATTTGTTTTGTGTGCAAGAGATCTATTCACTTTAGTTACCAGTATGGGTGTAATTAACTTTTCTTTTTACATTTTATTATTTTGGTTATTAATCATGGCTTAAGAATGGCTGAGCCAATGCAGATTTCATATGCAATTTCAAAAAGACCAAGACTTATAATACCAAGTGCTGGCTTGAGGGAGCCAGTGAATTTGATGACAGTTCACTAGGCTTTGACAAGGAACCCGTACAAATCAAGGAGGCTGGCAGCCCCGGGCGGGATATCTTGCTTTAGAAAGAGAGAATAGTGAAGGACATACTTAAAATTGGGCTTGGAGAAGACTTACCAAGACAACTTAGGAGAAGATCAGCATGGACACAGCAAGATGCAAAACAAATGAAGTTGCTGTGTTTAACCAGTGCAGATTTCTTTGGCTTTGGAGCTGGACCTCTTTTTCTCTTACTTCTTTTAATGGACAATACATGAGAGTAGCTACAGTTCTTCCACAGGGTAAGGATCACTCTGAGGTTATTCAAGTTTGCAGTGCTTTTAGCCTTGACTTAAGACATCCAGAATCAACTTTTCTGCAGCAGACAAGGCTGCATAGATTAAAAACTTGCCACAGTTTGCGGCCCTATTCTGATCCAGTGTGCCAGTAGAGTTGCTGTGGTGTACATAAAACCAGTCGAAGTGAGTTGAACGCATACAGGGACTGCATGGCCCTGCTGCAAGAAAGTGAGATCACTGCAGCAAGAGAACACTCAGCGAACAGGTTGCAATTCCTACAAAAGTTGACTTGAAGAGAAACGTAACTTCAAAGCAAATGACAATTCGTTTTCCGAGAAGAGGGTGGATTGAAGTGAGCAGCACATGAATCATACTGCCTGTGTTTGACTTCTGCCCTGATTTGAGACTAAAATCAATATGTCAGGAGGTGAGTCAAGGGAAGCAGCTGGGGCATCTCGTGCTAATCAAAACCAGAAAAGGTTGCTACCAACTTTGCAAGACTGTGGTGTTCTAATAGTCAGGTTCAGAGTGTTTGTTTATAGAGGGCATTGACTGGATTCCTCTGTTCTCATCTCAGATTGCCTTGTTGCTATTTTTAATGAGAAGCACCTTTTAACAAAGGTGTCCACTTTCCTGGTCAATAGTCAACTCTAGGCCCCAATATGCAGCCAACGTATTCAGGTGGCTAACAGAGCAGAACTGGAGAGGAAAGAACATTTCTGCCCCTTGGGAAACTCTAAGATGTGAGAAACAGTGTCAAGACATTCAGAAAGTAATGAGGGGTTTTATGCAGCCAAAACCAGTACATTGACGTGGAAATATTGAATAAAACTTCTATAATATGTTTGATTGAAATGAAACATTCTTCTGTATCCTCAGATATTAAGTATTCTGCAACAGTTCTCAAAAGTTGGTTTAAAATTACAATTTTTGGTTTGCTTAGAAATTCAAATTATATTTGATCCAGGACAGGCAAGAGAAAGTGAGAGGAGAGGGGGACCAGGTGTTTTTGTCACGGTAGAGCATAAAATGAGGATCTCTCAACTGGAGATATGAGCCAGTAACTAAGCACAAGCTAGAAAAGTGCCATTTCAGCATATTTTTCCTGTTCAGAAACAAAGTGACTGGGTTTGCACAATGGTGCCAGGTCATTTCCAGACTCAAGCTGGTTTGTGTGCCATCAGCACAGAATTACCTGCACAGCCCTCATGGATCCTGGCTATCCAAGGCTGCCACGTGCAGAGCCTGCTTGGGTGTCTCTGCACCTATTGCACCGCCACATCTCTGTGCCTGTTGTGTTTGGGGTGGGGGATGACAGTCTCATTGCAGCCTGGATGGTTGTAGGTCTCCTCCTAGAGAATCAATCAATCTTCTTTCCTCTTCCATTTCCAATGATTTCTCAAAGGAGGTGCCAGTGTTTTCCTTTCTGTTGCTGAAAGAGTGCATGTCACTGCTGGTGTTGGATGTATTCCTGCAGAAGTAATCTCAGCCTGTAATACAGAAGAGGGAGAAATGGCAAAACTCTCT
>NW_010145784.1:61728-63236 GCF_000699245.1 Pterocles gutturalis | reverse complement strand
GGGAAAGAGACAGACAGAGGCCAGTAGTGGTGAGTATCAGGCACAGTGAAGACCAGGAAAACTTTGAAGCTCTTTCTCGCAGTTTGTCAAATCCTTGGTTGACTTTTCCACAGCTCATTCCTTGTACCTTATAAATAATACTTAAGTCAACACAGACAATTGTGGCTACTGGTAAAAACCACAGAGAGCAGCTAAACACAATGGAAATGACTTATTCCACCATTTGTTTTTACTTTGGAACAAGCAAAAAGATTTTTGAGAATAAATGAGTCATCTTTTTTCATCCATCTTTGCTTTTGTCTGCTCAACATGTCCATTTTGCATATAGTTCTGGTCTTAATGTTTTCATTGTTTTTTATTTAGTTACTTCTTTTCTGCTTTGCTTTCTTGCTTTAGGATTGTCTCCCAGTGACAACTGTTAGCACCACAGTGCTAGAACCTGGTAAAGACAAAGCAAAACCGCCATGCCTTTGGGGAAATGACTCTGCTACCTTGCCAAGAAACATGTTTGGCAGGTTTATAAGCCAAGGTGGAGTTGGAGTTCTCTGAGCCCTTCTGCCCTCTTTGAAAGATGTCAGGTGGGAACCTCAGCAAAGCTAGTATCTTGAGTAGCATCTCCAGGGTTGGGCAAACTGGTTCAGGTAGAAGAAATTACAGCTCAGACTGAACCTTTGCCCATTTCTTGATAGGCTGAGCCTAAACGTTGTCTTCTTCCACTTTACAAATCTAAACCTGGAATGTGCCTCTCCTCAGAGCTGAACCTTCATAGACACTGTGAAAAGTATCTTAAAATTTTTCTCCTGCACATCTGCACCTCTACCCTCGCTTGAGGTTAATTATTTGAACATCAGCCAGTATTTACTCCATGTGTGCTAATCCCAGGCTGGTGTGGGCTTCAGGCCTCCGTTAGAGATTTACTCCCCACGGGACCACAAACCAATGTGTCCCTTTGGCTTTGCCAAGAGCGCGTTAGAAAGTCGGGGCTGTGGGGATGCATGTGGTTAGCCTAAGCAGCCACTTGTCATTGTTGGAGAGTCTGTGTGGTTTTTATGAGGAAAAGGATTGAATAGTCTTCCTCTGAGTCGACTCTGGAAAAACAGAGCAAAGGGCTGATTTACTCCCCACGGGACCACAAACCAATGTGTCCCTTTGGCTTTGCCAAGAGCGCGTTAGAAAGTCGGGGCTGTGGGGATGCATGTGGTTAGCCTAAGCAGCCACTTGTCATTGTTGGAGAGTCTGTGTGGTTTTTATGAGGAAAAGGATTGAATAGTCTTCCTCTGAGTCGACTCTGGAAAAACAGAGCAAAGGGACGAGCAGAGAGATGGAGGGGTTTCTTTCTGCCCGTAAGGCAGTCTTGGCCCTGGCAGGGAATAGGTCTTTGCACAACGAAGGAGCTCGACCATTTCCAGCTGTGTTAGCCATAACTCATTGCTGAAAGGGTTACCAGCTCCTAACCCAGGAGGAGGAAGAACAATTAGCCTGATTTTGTAAAAAGGCATTGGCATTTA
>NW_010145784.1:41354-61697 GCF_000699245.1 Pterocles gutturalis | reverse complement strand
AGGGAAAGACCTTCTGAGAGGTACTTTCACAGGAGTAACTTGTTAAAGCATCAGTCCCTCCCAGCTCATGTGGCACGGGGAGCATAGGATGGCCCAGCTGTATATAAAGACCTGTGCCCAAGGAAAGGACTCTTTGGGGAGTTAGCTGAAGGAGGACTTCTAGGATATACGTGGAAGGAAGAGCTACAGGAGATAGAGTCAATGGGAGAAGGTATAGAAGACAAAAGATGCTTCAGGCAGGATAATCTGAGGCATTTGCTGGCCCAGCATCTTCTGTTGATTATCCCCCTTGGGTGAAAATGGTGAGTGATGAAGAGTAGGAACATGTACTGTAACCCTGAAATCTGATGGGGCTCTACACTGGGAATACCTGGGTCTGTTTTGTCAGCAAGCTGTAATGAGCAGGACAATATCAAGGTTTCTTTCAAATCAAATCAGGAATTTTGGCTTAAAGTGGCTTAAAATCCAGACTGCTCCAGTTCTATTGGGTTATCTGGCAACTGCAGCTGAATCTGTAATCTCCTGCTGCCTCTGCCAAAGAGGATAGAGACATTGCTTTCCAGTTGCTCAAGCCCATAGTGCACTTCTAAGCAGAAAAAAAAATCCTTGAGAGAGCAAAATAATGCTCCTCTGGCCTTAAACCCAGCTTGGAAGATGCTTCCAGGGCTCCTTATGCAGCTTCTGCACTGTTGGAAATCTTCATAAAGCAGAGAGCCTTCTGTTTATATTTTTTTGCTTGCAACTGGTGGGGTTGGCAGGTTATCTGAATACTCTATCTCTGTCTATGTTTGCCTACTTCTAGATCTGTTAACAGTATAAGAGTGTCAATATTTTTTTCCTTGTAAGGTGATATAAGCAACTGCCTCCCTGTTGACTCAACTGAGGATTAGTAATTTCAATAGCTAGTTAACAACAGACCAGCCTACACTCCAGGTAGAAGTGCAGCGCCTGCTACTTCTGGCAGGGTCCTGGGAAGCCAACAGTGATGAGCTGCTTGGAGCCCAGGGCTAAGGCAGGGTGGAGCGCGGTGATATTCCCTTTGGGCAGGTCACTCACCTGCCCGACAGATAAACTGAGCTCGCGAGGGACACTCCATGGGATGCACTATTTCAGGATGCCTGTTCCTCTGGTTCTTTGGACAGTGGCTTCCTGAAAGCCAGTTTGCATTTAAATTGTGAGAAGTAACTGCTGGGTTTCCTTTCCTGCTCTTACCGTGATTTTATAAAACGTATGTGGCTAACTTGGATCTTTTTATGCAGAGAGAATGGTAGGGCAGGCTGTTGTGAAGGTCTGTGAGAGTGTTTGCAGGGAGCTTGCCAGCCTGAGTCCCACCAAACTGGGCTGTAACTGTTTTGTTTTTTTTTTTTTAATTTTTTTTGGCATGTGGCAGCTGTGGAGTGCGTTTAAGAAATAGGTTGGTTCCATCCCGTGCTGAGCTATCCCTTGCTCCAAGCATGCAGGCATTGACACTGAATGTGTACAATGTATGCAAGGCCTGTACCTACTCAGTAGTGCTTCTACTTGAATTTTTGTTTTTAGTCACCTTTGAGATGCCAGGAAATGGCTCAGTAGAAGTCTATCCACATCTCCCTTTGCCTTAAAACTCTCGAGATGGTCATGAGAACGCATCCCAGGCTGTGTTTCTCTGGCTCTGCTCTGCTTTGTATTTCTTCTGTAATTATCTTGTGAAACATTGTGTATGCTTTGAGGCATGATTTTTTGTTTTGTTTTCCAGCTCTGTTCATGCCCTTCTTTTGCACACATGTGTTTACAGTTCATTTTTTTTTTCTAATGGAAATAACGCCCTGCAAAGGTCTGGTGTTGAGGGAAAGGGAGGAGCTGTGCGTGTTCTCTTTTCATTACATTAGAAACGAGTGTTGATCAAGTTCCGCTGGAGTGAATTTACTTGTACTTCCATGTAACAATAGCCTAAAAAAGACTTTTTTTTTTTTTTTTTGCACTTCTACCACATGCATGGATAAAATGAGCTCAGAATCTAAGTAAAAGATGTTGCGGTGTGGGGAGATGTCCATCTTAGTTTGTGCCCATGTCTACACTGCTCTATTGTTATTCAGCCTGACACAGTGGCACACAGCCAGTTTAATCAGTGGTTTTGTCATGTGGCAATACCCCGAACTTATCAAACCTATTCCTATTCCATGGCGATGCCAAGGGGCATACATTGTGCCTACAAAGCTTCTGTTTCAGCATCTGATTACCCATCTCAATGTCCAGTAATAAATGAAAAGCAGCGGGCAGCATTGCAGGACCAAAGCCACAGTTTCGTCACCTGTACCCAGACATCATCAAAAGCACTGCCTGCCTTGTTTCACAGCATCTTGTACATGTGAAAAGACCCATCATCTAGATGGAAAAGCTGAAGAGTGTGAGAAAGGAAATACTGTTCCTGTTTTTCTGGATTCAGCAATGAATCTGAGGTTGTGTGGGGAGGCTGCAGCCAGCTCTGAACCCCACCAGTGCAGTAAGTGTAAAAACTTCTCCCTCCTCCAGGGCTGAGGCCAGCCATGGTGTTGAGGTGGCAGGGATAGCTGTGCACCATCAGCCCTTGAAGAACAAAGCTGCTCAGTGCCTTCTAGGTCTGTCCAGAGACAAGAACCAGCTCCTCCTGCTGCCTCACCCTAGGGCTATTTCAAGCACTGAAGACCTTGATAGTTTGGACCCATAATTTCTTTTTCAGTGATTAAGTTCTCCAGGCTGGCTGGGGAGAGCATATGCTCTGTACCTTCTTGACAGGAGTAAGAATCTCCCTGCTTATCTCACTTGAAATCATCTATTTCACATTCATCATCTGAATTCAATTAAAAATAACCTGCAGCTGTAATTGTTCAGGGCTGTTTTTAACTGAACTCCCTTCATCTCAGAGCGTGTGGGATTTCCCCCTGCAGTTTCAAGAGCAGGTGGTCAGTGGGAAATTCCTACCAGCTCCTCAGTGTAGGGTTGCTCTTGGGGGCCAGTCACGGCAGATCAGATGGGACTTTGCATTCATTTCTACAAAACAGAAGGCTGATTATTCCCCCCTTCTATCAATACCTGACACAAGGTGTGTGGAAAAGGAGGGCTATGGGATGCAGGTCTGCTTGGAGTTTTCGCAGTGCATTTGTATGTTTGTCATACCCAGCCAGAGCATCACCTCTAGAGTGTCTGCAAAGATGTTTCTGCAGCAATGCAGCTCTGTGAAGGGACAAGATACGCCACAGAACCCTTTTGGTTCATTTTGAACATACAGAAAGGAAGTTCTGTGAAACGTTTGTGTGACTAGCACGGTTTGTATCATAAAACAATTAGAAATGAATGGGTTTGGAGAGTGTTTAAGCATCCATCCATCATCTTTCTCTTATTGTTAATGGGAAGCTTCCTGTTAAGAACTGGGTGAGGCATTGCCTTGCAGAAATGTTCACAAGCAGCGTGAGAGATTCTTGCTTTTGTTTCTGCTGTGTGGGAACTCTGCAGAGTCTGCAGCTCAGACTGAACTTCTGCAAAATCCACACCTCCATCGCAGAGACATAACTTACTGTAGGAGAGAAGAGGACCCTGACCGGGCTTGAGTTATCTCAGCTTTTCTATTCTCTGTCCCCGTTTTCAGGCACCCCGGTAAAATTTCCTATGCATTTTTTCTTTTTAATTAGAGTGGATTTTTGTGGAAAACTTAAGCCTCAGCAGTTTAACTCTCCTCTCTGACTAATAGCAGAGAAAAATGTTAAAACTTGTTTCTCTTTCTTTTTACTCAGCTTGGCACGTGAGGAGTAATAGTTTACCCAGAGAAAATCTGGCAAAGAAACTATCTTGATTTCGCACAAAGTCTTTGAGTGTTGTGGTGAAAATGGCTTTTGATTAGATGAAGTCAAAAGCCCTTGAAATCCTCTTATGTACAACGTAAGAAGTGGAAACCTTCCCTTGCAACTCGTCATTGCCGTATAAACGTGAGCTCTGGGTACCTCTTTCTCTGGCTTTGATTCCAAGAGCTGCTCTTGGGGAAAAGGCTTCTGCTGGGGGCTGGTTTTCTTGGCAAATGGTCTTTCTCTGACTCATGGGCCAAAAGTCCACTGTGGATCTCCCGCCCTGTTCAAATAGGAGCCTTCAGTGTGGAGCAATGCTCCCCTGAACCCACTCTGAATTTGGGATCTGCTCGCTGCACACTCCTTCATTTTGCAGGTTGAAGCTGTATTTCTGTTTCATCTGGGGAATTCAGCCTCCTCCTTCCCCTGCCTCTTCTTCCCTTAATGCAACAAGAAGAAATGATACTAACTTAAAAAGATACTTAGCATCCAAACTATCACACCCATACACTAGCTCATTCAAATTTACATCTCCAAAGCCCACTGATGACTTTTTTTTTTCGGTGACAGGGTGGGTGTCCCTGGGGCCCCAGGGGACACCTTTGTGGTCATTCACCTTGCACACAGTGATTGCTCCTTTTCAGATGGGTGTCCCTCCAAAAGCCTTGCTCTGGTAGGTGTTTTCTTTACAGGGATGCAGAAGTTGTTGCAATCAGAGCTGCAGAGCAGCTAAAACCCACCTTGTGTCATTTAGGTTTCGCAGGGCTTCCCCTGCATATGCCCATCTGCTTGGTGTGTTACCAGACCAGCTCACTCTTTGCAGCGTGGGTTCTGGGGTACAAGCCCCGGGTTGCTTCCTTCTGCAGAAAACCACCCGCAGCATTTCCCTCTCATGCAAGTGGGAGAGAAAAGCTGGTCAAATGAGTGCACTCCCAGGCTCTCTTCCTTCCCTGCTGGGACAGATCATGAAATTTTTCAGTTTTAACAACAGGCAAGTGGGTTCTGTGATTGGCAGACAGTGAAGTCAGATTTCCTAGGGCTTTGTCTGGTGGTTAATGCAGGGGGGGATTTTTGTTTTGTTTTGTCAGAACTTTCTTTCCCCTGCTGCATTATATTAAGGCTGCAGTGCAATAATAAGCATTAGAAATCCACAGCAGAGAGATCCCCAGATGGAGGAATGGATTCCCTGCTGTCTAATAAAATAGTCTCCCCATTGGTACTTCTCCTACGTCCTAGTTTTATAAATGTTCTCATTATGACTCTGCTAAACTTGATAAAAGCTAGACCGCTTCTTACAGCCTTCCCTTCAAAGTTTGTTTGTCCCCCTTGTGTTTTCTGTCTACCTGGCCACCAGGCAGCATCAAATTTGGAGCTGGGTATTTTCCTGAACATCTGTCAGCAGTGGTGGGAACTGGCCAGTTCCAAAAGCAAGGAGAGTACAGATGTTGTAGAGGGAGAGGAAGAAAAGAACACTATCAAAATCTTCTTAAAATCTTTCTTGCAAAGACAGTACCTCCTTCTGCTGAAACCTTTGTAAGGAGGGATGGGAACACAGCATTCAGACACTGTTACAGGGAACCAGACCCCAAGGAAAGGCAACTTAACAGCTCTCTGGGGGTTTCTGTACATGTGCTATAGGAGTGCAAGTGGGAACACATACTTCTTTTTACTTATGCTTGAGAAAATGGTTCAATTCTTGCAGATCTGTGTCTCTTTAGTGCCCTATGTTTCCTGTCTTGCTCCCCATGTTCTTGCATTCCTAACTAGCACCACCACATCTCTATCTTATACAGAATGCTTTCCATTCGTGGATTCTCGGGTCTTATCAAGTGAGAAGAGCTGCAGCAGCATCTGGCTGTGGTTTGCATACAGACCTTACCTGAGCCAAGGAGTCTGTCCCTACTGCAGCTGTTCTTTGTCCCTTTCCACCTCCCTCTGCCACCTCCTGAGGGATGTGTGTACATCTCCTAGTGCTGCTCGAATCCCAAGCTCCAAGGCTTTACGGAACCATCCAAAGCAGTCCAGTAATGCCCCTTTACTCTGTGCTGATCACATGGCGATTTCAAATGACTTGAGCATTTCACATTTTTATGTAATCTCCTTAATGTGGGGGCACTTGGGGAGCTCTCAGATTGCAGGGAGTTCAGGGTAATTTTAACTTGGAACACTACAAGTTTCCACAGATCTGAGCATGGAGGTTTGGTGGGGTCTGGAGCTGGGAAATGAGTGGTGGGGGAGGCAGCAGGTCCATCTGCGTTTCTTCTAGAGCAGGCATCTACTGAATGAGTAAGGACATTGGTTGGCACCTAACAGCCACCTTGGAGAAAAAACGGTGCAAGTATCCCAGGGAGATGGGCACGCCTTTGTTTGCAAAGGTAACATTTCAGATTGGACTGAATAGTGATGCTGTCTGTAAAAGCTGATGTAGTTATCTGCTGGACACTTGGACTTCATTTTACAAGGTTACCGTTCAGTTATGTTTTATTGGCAGCACACTGACACACAGATTATTATACAAACTCTCGGAAATGCTTATCTGTGGTTTGACATTGCTGATATATAAACAGTTATAATCTCCTTGCCTCTAAATCTTTTCGTTCTCTTGGGATTTGCAAAATGTTACAGGAGAAAAAGCTATTTTGGTGTGGCGGTTCCCTACCCTGAGTTCCTTGTGCATTGTATTTCCCAGTGTTTTTTTTTTTTTTTTTTTTGGGGGGGGGAAGTATTTAGGTCTCTAGTGACTCAGTAAAACTTCCAAAGAATCAATGGATGAGCAAAGACATGAGGCTGTTTCCAGAAGAGAAATGGCTCAGCAGGTAAGGAATCCAGCCTTGAAAAAGTGAGGAAAAAGGGAAGTATGTTAGGAGTCGACTAACTAGTGAGTGGCATGGAGAAGGTTATCTGGAGCCTTCACAACCGCTTACCCTCAGGAGCTGGAGTACAAAACAAGTGGCCTCCCAGTGCAGAGCAGCCCAGAGGAGACAGAATCTGAAACCTGCAGATGTGCGTGTTCTTTCCCCTTATTGGAGTCGCTCTTCTTGGCACACTGAGCAGTGACACTCTAACTTCTTACTGGAGGAAGCTGCGGGTACAAAAAGCTTCTTCCAGTTTAAAATTAGATAACTAATGAAAGATCAGTGACTGGGCTACTAAATGCGACATAAACATTTCTGGCTTGGGGTCTCCCAGAGCTGGAAGCCATTGAAGCCTGGTGAAGTGCAGCAAGCAGGGACCCGGTGAGGCTGGTGTGCTGTAACCCACCCCCTTAGCCCAGGGGTGGGCTTGGTCCCTCTCCCTTCAGCTTCTGCTCAGAGTCAGACAAAAGAGCAGAAAATGTGGGAGGTGAATTGTCCTGGCAGCTACAGGGTAATGAGACTTGCAAGGCAACAGCTCAGCAAGAAAGATATTGTTGAGATGGAGCTCCCGCCATCCTCGAGGGATAAACAGAAGGGAACCCATGTTAAAGGCTGGGCTGAGCCTCCACGGGGCAGATTTTTTGGGCCAGCATCAGTGGTGATAGGCTGATGTAATCAACTTCTTCCCCCCTTGGTTTTTTAAGAAAGCTGTATCTGACCAGGCAGAACCTCCGCATCCTTCTTCCTCTAGCTGAAGACCAGAGCGTGGGGTTTTTTGCTTGCCCTTGGGCCCCTTGAAGAGGAGAAATGCTGAGCCAGGTTGCCTCCTCTAGTAGTGAGAGAAGGAGAGTTTGCAAGGATATGAGGAACACCTGGGGCTGAATGCAGCAGTGACAAAAAGCAGATCCTGATGGAATACAATGCTGAGTGCATGTGGTCTTGCTGCAGAGAAGTTCTCCCTGAGGCATTAGTTCTTGTGACAAAAGAGCTGAAGTCCAGGAGATTTTCTGTGTGCTGGCTGCTCCCAGGGCCTGTGGGCATCCTGGTCATGCTCCGTGCTCTGGGTGCAGGGCCAGCGCTGCGGGGTGCTGCCAGGTCCCTGCCTCTGCTGATGCCAGGGAGAGATGCAGGGAAAGGGAGCTAGTTATTGAAAATAGCTAGACTGCAGCTGACTGTCAGAGGCAGCCTAATTTAATTAGGGATGAACTGGATCGTTAAATAATGAGAACTGAGACTAATTAATTTTGGAAGTCACAGTAGGAAAGATGCTTTGTTCCTTTTGAATAGGTAATTAAGTAAGGCATATGCAGACGCCCTATGCTCTGCTGCGTTGGCAAAGGGTTTGTTCTCTTCCTTATCTCCATCTTATTTGTATAAGCACTTTGGAATCGGGAATTAATTGTTTTGTTGCTAATGATGATGTGTATAATTACCTTGCTTTAGAAAGGCAGATTTTGTCCAAGTACCAGGGCTTTGTCTACCAAAGGACACTGATGGGAACAGAATCACTCTGCAACTGTCAAGGGTACAAAACAGAAGGCAAGGTGCCCAGGGACGATGAGCAGTCTCTGAACTGCTCTGAGCTAAAGCAACTTCTGCTCAGGAACACCCGCCGCAGAACGGCAGGTGACAGCATTTCACAATAGCAGCTCCCGTTGGTTTTCCCGTGTAGACAAGTTAGCTTTCAGGTGGCTTGTCCTCGCCTTGTTCTGCCAGAGCAGCACAGTGTCACCACAGTGGTTAGCTGCCTGTCTCGGGCAGGAGGAGTTTTCATCTGTTCTTATTTGGTTTGTAGTGGCCCCTGTGCACCGCTGCGCTGGATCAGAACAGCTCGGCTGGTTTGTTCCTCGCTCCCCCAGGGACTCTAGCGTTTGCAAACACAAGGCAGGATCTCATTAATTGAAGTGGTATTCATTTGCAAGCCATGGATTAATATTTTGAGTTGTGATGTCTCTGCAATAGTCCTGTGTGACTCATTCCTCGTTGGCACCAGCAATTAACCCACAATGTTCAACATCTAGCAGGTCATTTCCATTAGAAAGCAAACTTGGTGTTTGAGCCCAGCATTTCTTAGGATGTTCTTGAGGAATCCTTTTCACTTGTGTAGTTCAATAGAGAGCTTCACGGTTCCCAGCATCTGAGTTAGCACACAGCTGAGAAGTTTCTCCGATTTTTCTCAGGACCTTCCTTGTTTTGCGTATTTTGTGGGTTCTCTTTGCTCCTTCCCTGCACACTTATGTACATCATGTATACCTGTGGGTGCATCCACATGAGCCTGTAAGGAAACCATATGACATTTACAAGACTTTTCATCCCTGTGCACATGCCTTCTGTGGTGAAGCCTGTTGCAAAAGCTCGTTCTTTGAAGGTTGTGGGTTGACCATGGTTGTGTGACCAGTTTAAGTCATTTCCAACACAACAGCGCTTGCTCTACCTCAGCTTGGCTCATTAATCCAAAAGAATTAAAATTGTGACTTCTTGTTTGATCCAACCTTATTGGAAAGAAAAGGAATTGTTTATACTGGCAATTGATAGAAGCTAGGACAATGATGGCGTCTCCCTGTCAGGATACTTCCTTGCCACATCCCTGGATTTATTTTTTGCTCCCCTCTGTTGATCCATTCCTGCCAGCCTGTTTCTGCACCTACCCTGTGCTGAAACATCTCTTCAGAGAGTCCCTACAGCCTTAACTCCGGGACTCCAGCCTGCCTCCTCTGCTGGGGTCTGTCTGTGCTGGATGCAATCTCTGCTGTAATTACACTCTCCTGTCTTTCATTCCTTCAGGGCTGCTTTCCTATTCCCTGACAGGGTCATTAATTTTTTTCTACTCTTACACTTCTTTTTCTGTGCCTTTCAGATGGTCCAAACCCCTTTGATTTTTTTTCAGAAACTCCTAGCAAGAGCTCTTCTGGTGTTCTTACCTCTAGGGCTCACTCTAACTGCAGGCTGTTGCCTATATTAGCCAGCTGCAGAAACAGTAAGCCAGTCCTGATAAGATTTGTTCTCCATTTCATTGTGACTGCAGCCCTGGAAACTCGTGCTGGTGGCACCAGTTGTGTGCCTGCTGGGGGGGAAGCCTTGACCCATATGGTTCTTGCTGGGCAGGTGATGCTTTCAGAAAGGGGCTGTTGCTCCCTTTGATCATTTCCATGCAGCAATAGAAACAGCGACTGCAGGGCTGTTTGCCCTTTCCCTTACCCTTCCCAGCTCCCTGTCCCAGCTCTGCCCCTTTCCTTGCTCATGCTCCTGCACCGCTGGGAATTCTCGAGCTGCCTCAAGCATGGAGAGGTGCCTCATGCTCACCTTGATGTGGCAGCATGGGGAAGGCGAGGTGAGGTCGCTGAGGGCTGGAGCAAGAGAGCCCGAGAGCAGGTGCACTGCGATTAGGGCAGATGACTCCATCCAGTTACTCATCTCAGAGCAGGTCTCCACTTATTCCTCCCTCTCCTTTTCTGGAAAGTTACTTTAAGTTGCATATTTGTGATGCTTTCTGCCCCTGCAGGCAGGATGACTTGTTTACTACTCCCCAGTCACCTGCAAATCACTTGCTTTAGGTCAGCTGCAACATCTAAGGACAGCCTGAATCTGCCAAAAGCCTTCCCCAGCCTAGTTTGCACAGTTCTTGGCCTCTGCAAAATGCAAAAGGTTCTCCTACAGTTCATGGATGGTCTGACCTGAGATGATGCTGGATGCATCACGAGGGATGGAGCACACCCTGAGCACGGAGGCTGGCAGGATGGGCCCTTGTTGGATGGAGAGGATGGCAGCGTAGTGTTTGCGGACAGATGTGAAACCCTGTCTAGCCTGGACGAAAGCCAGTACTGGTCTGAGCAGTGCAGCTGTGGCGATGTTGGCGTTGGGATGTTGGCCTGGGCTTTCAGCCAAGCTCACATAACTGCACGGCTTTTGGTCCTGAGCTGAATCTTATCTGGTGAGGGCAGAGCTCACTATGCGTCCGCTCGGAAAAGCAGAGCGGAGCAACTCAACATACTTATCCCACAGGCATGCCAAATGCGTGTCTCCAGAAACCAGTAATCGATCCCATCCAGATTCCTCACCATTAATCTTCATCTCCATCTAGCATCACACGTCTTGAGGTCAACAGTGTCGAGATCAGCCAAAATCAATAAAAATCTACATTGTTAGTGTACCCTCGGTGCAGTGCAGCTGTCCTTGCTATGCAGGGAGCAGAACTTAATCTCCCAGAGCGACGTGTTGAATTTATTGCTTGGCGATGTTCAGTGAATATAGAGTGGTGGGTGGGGGAAATCCTGGCTTTTGATTCAGAATTTGTACTATGTCTGTGAGTGAAACACACACATTTGATGTGCTGACTCAAAGCAAATGGCTCCCATTTGGACCACAGTCTCTCTGTGCTGCTTTTCTCCTTTCTCTGCACTTCCAGTATTGATCTGGCTGGTTCTTGGCGGATGCAGAAACTGACTGGGTGGCGAAAAGGAACAGAAATCCTATTGAATAAAGTTGATCATTGGTGCAAAGGAAAGTAAGCAGGTTTTTATCCTTTTATGTGAAGTTGGGGGGGAAGCCTTCAAACAAAGAGATTGTTTCCCTTTCAACTTAGCTCTTGAAAAATGCTCCAGTGATTTGTTTAATTTCTTTAAGCGGATCTCCTAGCTTCCCCACAGGCATTTGCTCACAGTATCTATGTCAGCCTCTTAGCACAGGGAAAGTTGCTTACAACACCAGCTCCCGGGCTAAGATGGGTTGCTGAATACCTGTTCCCCAGGCTGCTTGCTTGCTGAGTACTCCTCAGGGCATGAAAAATGGGAAAGTACCAAAAGGGGAAAGATATAGCTGTAGCCTGTTAATTAAACTGAAAATAATATCCCAGTGGCAAAAACCTTAAGTCTGAGAGAATTCTTTTGTGACTTGAATAAGGACTGAGTTTCAGCCCACATCTGGATCCCATGTGTCCTGTTAATATTGCTTTTGTGCCATTTGCACCTCTGCTTATATTTGACTTTTGAAGTTCAGGCTGCACGCTCATCCAGGAGCTTGTGGGAGCTGGCTCTGGTCACTTCTCAGCCGGTTACTGAATGCAACATCAACGTCTAAACCAAACAGGCATCTGTGGCGGAAAGGGAAGCCAGCAGTTTCCAGGACCTTTACAGAGATAAGACAGACTGGGTCTTGCCTGAGGGCAAAGGGAACTCCACATGTGGCTCTGGAAAGCTTTAGGAGATCTTGGGAAAATGCTAGACTTTGGTCTGCTTCTTCCCTGAGCTGGAAGCAACTGCTATTATCCTGGTATTGCTTTTCTTACAGGTTAAAGTGGAACTAGAATGACAGAGCAGGAATTTCTGGCTTGAGCTCTGGGACTAACTTCAAGGAAACCATAGAGAGTTGCTTCTTTCCGTGCATAGTGTCTCCTGCAGTGTTATTCTCAGTGTGCATGTTATCACCCTGTGTGATATATAATCACCCAGGGGCTAGGACGTGCAAGCACATGGTTATGAGCACCCACAGAAACACTGTGATCCCTTGCCCTGATGCCAGAGATAAATGCTTTGACTCTGGACTCTATTATATTCTCAGAACCAAACCACTCAGCAAACCTGCCTCGTGACTTCACTCAACCCTGTCATAATGATTTTAGAAGAAAACCACAAGAAACGTGGTGGTTTTGGGTCCTTGTCAAAGCACAGCAGAACACTGTTGGTTGCTTACTTTTTTTTTTTTAATTCATTTTAACATTACATTCAGAGTGAAAGTCTGGGCATATACCTAAGTGGGCTGAAATGTAAAGAGGGTCTTACATATGATTGTGGTGAGAAACCACTGGATTTCATCTGAAAACTTACCGTGGATGCAGGAGATGAGATAATTTAAAATAGAACTCTGTGAAATCCCACCATGAAAACTGTATGTGCTTCTGGGTTACTCTACCCTTTCTTAGCTTTCTCTTTGGTCTACAAAGCTCTTTTTTTTTCCCGGTACACTAAAAAATATAAACATTCAAACTTCAGCTCTGTGAATTCAACATTTTCTTCTCCTGTCCACCTTCTTCATGCTTTCCCCAGACACACACAAACAAAAAGGAGCCCATGGCATGTACCCGAAAAGGAGGTATCATCCTCCCCACACCTGGGTATGAACCCAGTCGCGGACAGCTGCTGTGAAACAAAAGCTTTTTGTGATGAATAACCGCTCTGGAGCTCCCTGAGCATCTGACTATTTATTATTGGTCAAGGGATTGCCTGGGTCAGTGGTTGTGTGCGTAATTACAAAACCCTGGGCAGTTGCCCGGGCGGTTTGCGTAGGCACAAGCACACCCTACAGCTATGATGTGCTTGAAGCTCTGGACGGGGCAGTGCTGTGGACAGGGGAGGGAGAAGGTGGTGGCACAGTCAGGCGGCTGTGGCTCGGTCTCATGACAGTGGGCAGAGCTGTCAAGAAGGTGACTGAAGGGCTCCGGTGTCTGCAGCAAGCCCTCAGAGGGCTGGAGCACCTCCCCGATGAGGACAGGCTGAGAGAGTTGGGGTGTTCAGCCTGGAGAAGAGAAGGCTCCAAGGAGACCTTAGAGCAGCTTCCAGTGCTGAAAGGGGGCTACAGGAGAGATGGGGGGACTTCTGACAAGGGCATCTAGTGACAGGATGAGGGGTAATGGATTTATACTGGAAGAGAGCAGATTCAGACTAGATATTAGAAAGAAATGTTTCCCTGTGCGGGTGGGGAGGCAGTGGCCCAGGTTGCCCAGAGAAGCTGTGGATGCCCCATCCCTGGAGGGGTTCAAGGCCAGGCTGGATGAGGCTTTGGGCAACCTGGGCTAGTGGGAGGTGTCCCTGCCCATGGCAGGGGGTGGAACTCAATGATCTCTAAGGTCCTTTCCAGCCCAAACCATTCTGTGATTCTATAAATTTCTCTTCTTGGGCTATCCACCAGCCTCATTTGATGCCTAAGGATAGTCTCATCTTTCCTCGTGTTGATGAGACAGTGGCCCATGAAGTGATACAGCTGAACGACTTGTAGGGACTCATCCTAGCAGGATGTGTGTGATAACAACCACAGCAACAGGAGCCCAGGTGGACAGCAAGGGGTGGCAGCACCTTCAGCCTCCACAGAAAAAAAAGCCCAGAACTTACCTGGCAGAGTCCTTTCCGAATACTGTAACTGCTGATGCTCCATGGTATGAGCTTTTAGCAGGTGATCTGAATTGCTGATCCCTCTCTCAGGCTCATACGGGACCAGCAACATGTGGGCTAGAGGCCACCAGCCAGTAGCACTAGTGTGGCCCTCTGTGCCCTGGCAGAAGGCAGTTTGCAACCCTCCCGAGAGGTGTGAAAGCTGATGTGGCAAAGACCTCCTGGGATTAATAACAACAGCAGGAGGCTTTGTGTGCTGAGTATTCTTTCCTCTTTCCTAGCGCTCTAAACAAGAGTGCAAAGGGTCTTAATGAAGCCAACCTTGCTCACGATGGACTGAGTTCTCTTAGATCTCTTTAACGGTTGGAATTGTGAAATATTTGTTGCATCTAAAATTAGGGAGTAGAACCGATGGCTAGAGCTTAGTTATAATTAAAGTCTAATGCACAGTAAAATAACCCAATGCAGCCAGTGATTCAGCACCAACCAAAGAATTTTAATTCTTTCTTTGCTGGGCTTAAGCCTCAATTGCAGGAATTGGGACTTGAGGGAAAGTCTGTTGCATCACCTATTACATAGGGACATGGCTCTGTATTAAAGGATTGTGTGGAAATTTTTGATTGCTATGTATTAAGTTATATTGTGTGGTCTTGCTTACCTTAGTAACTTGAAACAATGGGTGAAAAAGGCATGCGAGTTGTTTTAACAACACAGGATCTGCATGTTGCAATCTGTATTAGTAGAAGAGACTTTCTTAAACCCTGTCTGCCCAGTAATTGATTGCTAATGCTTTAGGACAAGTTATTTGGAAAGAGGCATTAATTAGGCACTGTTAGACAGGAACACATTTTATTTTTAAAGCTGTTTTAAATGGTGTTATCAGTAATATCATTTAATGCATGTTTAACACCACTTTCAAGTATGGATCATTAGAGACCTCACGACATCAGAACTGGAAGCAAGCGAATAAGCTTCTTATTTCCTAGGAGACAGGGCTGGGAGTTAGCACCGGGCAAGGGAACATGAAGAGAAGTGCTACTGGGAGCTTTGCAGACTGTGGAAATATTTTTTTAATGTTTTGTGGCTTTTTTTCTACTCTTATTTAGAGCAGTGGAAGGTCTGTGATACAGCCTGCTAAAGGTATGAGACACTATCTCTCCCACAAGGAGAACAAGCACAATCCTGGACCATTCCTGGAGGCTGAGAAGACACAAGAGCAAATGCTATTATGAGCATTCCTCTTCCCCATCTTCTCAGATGATCTACTGAAAATATTAATCTCTATCTGTTTGGGATATTGGGACATCCATGAGCAGATTAGCAATGCACTCGCCAGAGCTACAACTGCCTGAAAGGTTCTAAAGGTGTCCCCTCGTTTCCTTCCAAAAGGCTGGAAAGAGCTGTGTTAAGTGACAAGCTTTTCTCCAAGCTGAGATCAGCCTTGGGTGGCCCCTGCTTTTCCAGGACGTGTCCCAGGAGGACTTGGGTGGCACCTATTGTGTAGTGAGAGTGAAGGGAACGCCAGTTACCAGTCCCTGTGTGCGTGCAGGCAGCCCATCACTGCTCGGTGGCTGACGTGTGACAGGGTCCCATGCATTTGGGTTGTCCCTCTGGTGCTGTCTAAAGCTGCAGCAGATTTGGTTGCAGGGCTGTGTGTACAGTAGGTGAGCTCCACAGGACTTGCAAAAGCTGCTACTTCTAGCAGAACTGTGGATGCTGCCCGGGAATCCTTGAGCAGGAGGCAGGAAGCGTTCAGGTTTCCTGAACTGATGCTGTTTGAACAACTTGTACTATGCTTTGGAGCGCTACCCTTAAGAAGGGTGAATTAAAAAAAAAAAAATTTTTGAATGCTTCTCAGCTCTGCCTTTGTCTCAAATGTGGGCCTAGGGCCTAAAATATCCTTGTTCTCCAGGGCTAGTGCACCCTCACAAGACAGAGCTGCCCTCTGCTTTCACACCCACAGAGGCTGAATCTGGATCAGCCCCTAGAAAAGGGTGTGGATAGTCATGGGGCTGTAGAGACACCGCAAAAGGCAGGAATTGGCTCGCTCAGCCTTTTGATGGATGGTAAGTGGATGAGGAGTTGGAGGGACGTAGCTCAGCTTGGCTAAAAGTCACCATTGCAGGACATTTCAGGAAAGCTGGTAGACAGGGACGAAGAGACCGCAACGCCCCTCAGCCTTATCCCCACTCCCAAATCGAGTGTTTCTGACCTGCCACCCCATGAGATGACAGCAGTTGTGCTCAGCAGTAAGACTTTGCACAGAAATGTTTGTGGAGCACCTCGGAGCTGGTCCCCAGAGTCTCGGGAGGTTGGGGGGCTGCCCGGCCGGTGGCAGGGACATGCGGTGGCAGGGACCGCACGATGGCAGGCATCACCAGATGGCACTGTTCCGTGCACTCCCCATAACTCACTTTCCTGTGCCGGAGATGTGCGCTGCCTCGAAACATGTTCCATCGCTGAGGTTTTGAAGAGGTTGATTCTTGGAAATCAACTGTGGGCTGTCAACGTGCCGGCTGTGCGCTGCACCTCGTACCGGCGCTGCTGCCTGGGGGAGGTTTGGTCCTCGAGAAGGAGGGGACTGGGTGTCCAAAATGTAGGATGGGCTGGGTGTTAGGTACCCCTTGTTCAGCTGGTGTTATCCAGGTGGTGTATCACTTCTGGAAGGTCTGGTTCCTAGAAGAGAGCGATGCTGGCTTCTGCCGTCCTGTGGCAAGGGGGAATCGCCCCAGTTTGAAAAGGTGAAGGCTGAGTTGGGAGCTTGGGACAGAGGGTTAATCTTTTGCCTGCTCTGAGAGTGCAGCGTGTGACATGCCTTAGTCTGAGTCACAGCAGGAACTGTTTCACTTTGGAAAAAGTGAGGTGCGCAGTTTTGATCCTATTGCACACGAGATTTTTGGATTTTGTAAAGATGCGTATATTGGCTATGGGCATCAAAGGGCAAGGATGGGGGTAATGAGAGAGAGTCTCCTTTAATCATTTTCTCCATAAAGACATGAAACACTGTCTCTTCAGCTTTCTTGAGCTTTGCTCTGAGAGGGCTGAAAAGGTTTTATTAACTCCCAATTGTTACTTAAGTGGCACCAAACCCTTACATTTACATCCACATGCTTTACTGTCCCTGCTTCAGTGGATTTTGCACTCCCTCCTGAGGAGGATGGACTGACTGGCAGAGCTGAGAATGTCCTGTCCTTACTGTTTGTCAGGCTATAAGCCTAGAAGAGGACCCCTGTGCCCCTAGATGCAGGTGTTCTCGGGCTGTACCTCCAGCACAGTCCGGAGGGCAATTATTACCTCTGTGAACACACCCACATTAGTGGTAATCTGGGTGAGCTGGATGCTGCTGGCTGGGAAGGTGTGGAAGCACAGGCTTCAGCAGAGGATGTGCAGGTTTGCAACCAGGGCTTCCATCGCTCGTGGTTAACGCTCTGGGGATTTTTGTTTTAATTACTACTGGTTCTTGAACTGGCTCTAATCCCATTAGTTGGGGAATGCCTGCAGGAGCTGTGCTTGCACCTCAGATCACAAGGGAGACATAGCATCAACGCTGGGAACTAGAGCCCTGCCAGCCAAGCGATGAGTTTTTGCTGTATCCTGTTTTGAAATCAGAAATTCTTTTGAGACTGATGCTTTTGCATAGAGGATTTTTTTTTTTTTTGAAGTGGACAAAAGGACAGAGAGGTTTCTGCTTGTGCAGAGTATGCAGGAGATGGAAAACAGCAGGGGATGAGAGCAGGGGATGAGAGCAGCGAGACATTGCTACGATTCAGCTCAGCTCTGACTCACAAGGAAAAGTTAGAGGGAGTGAAGGATGAGGGATGCAGCAATATTCAGTCCTCTGCATCTCTGTGTCCTCCATCAAGGGTGACAGTAAATGCCATCTTTGCTAGTGACTTTCTCTCTGAGCCAATCTTTCTGCACAGACAACTTACTGATAGCTTTCACCTTGCTTCACACAGAGCAAACCTCTTCCTTTGTGCATTTTCTCCTGGTCTGGTGCTGCTGGCTATCACCAGGACTTCAGAAGCTGATATCCCCAATGCCCAGGCACCAACCTTGGTGGCTTCTGAGATGTGAAAGCCTGGGAGATGGGAGAAGAGCGTGAGAAAACTCTGGAATGGGTTTGGGATGAGGGAATAGGTGTGAGCCTGTGCTAGAAAACCCAAGGGGAACTGCAGGGAGCTCCTGGTCCTGCCCTCTGCTACCCACCCTGTTGCACAGCAGAGCCAGGGCAGACCTTCACCCATAAGGACATGACTGGGGCTTCTGTCCCCAACCTGGGCTTGACCCTGCAGGGAACGATGACGCTGTGTGTATTTGTAGCGCGGTTCTCACCGGAATGCCAGACATGTCGCGTGGCAGCTGTACGGGACGGCCGAGCCTTCCACCTACACATCCCCTACCACCCCTTTGATATGCAATCCCGACCCCACGGCGGGGTGCTGCCACCTGTCCCTGGGGCAGTCCAGCCTCCAGCCCGGCTTTAGCCCAGGCTGTGGCCCCGCTATGTCTCGGGAACGCCCCGAGACGGTGGCACAGCTGCACTGATGTCAGGGAGGGAAATTCCCTTTGCCCGGCAGGTCTGTCACTCCCTCCCCGACTTGGGCAGCGGGAATTTCCCGCGGGAGCTGCACGATGTCCCCCCAGCTCCTGAGGACAGGGCAGGCTCTCTTGGGACCACAGCACTGCTGGGATGCTGACTGCAGGAGGAGAGCCTACTTTTGGCTTTGTTTCTGGTTTGTCACTATAGTCACTGCTCTGTGCCTCCCATGTGCGTGAATACCATAGGGCTTGGGATCTTTTCCATGGCATACCAAGGAGATGGAGAAAATAGGAACACCAGCTCTGATTCGGGATGTTGGTCTCTGAGATGGTTCCTTCTGCTCCCCCTCCATAGAGAGAAGAGCCCTGGTGTTTAGGAATAGCTAGAAACCCCTCCAGCATCCATCTCTGCTCTTCACTGGTAGTGTTTACCCTTACTGTTTGTTTGGTGACTCCTCCATGGTGAGAAAATGAGCTTCAAGCCCACAAGTTCAACTTCAAGCCCACTTTCATACCATGTCCTTTCTGCTAGGTGGAAATGAGGTGCAAAACTTTCCACTTTTGAAAAAAAAAAAAAAAAACCCAATGTGGCCCTCAGTGGTGGCAACCTCTCCAGAAGAGGGGACATCCACAGCTGTGCTGAGGTTTTACCATCAGACTGGGATGTAGGAATCTATGTTCCTGAGGATCTTGGTGGGGGATCAGTGCGATATAAAGGCTGGTGCATTAGAAGTGAAGCCAGCCTCAGACTGATGCCAAGGACACTTGCAGAGCTGGCATTTGTGTGAAGCCCACAGTCCCAATTAGCCTGCTGAGATGGGTGCTCTGGGCTTGCTCCTGTCAGTCTCTACCCTGGGAGATGGGAAAGCCTGGAGCGATCAAGGGAAGCCACTCACAGTTCTGTGGGAGCTGGAAGTCTCTGTAAACACGTGGGACAACTGGAGAAGAGTAAAAAGTGCTTTGCTGGAAGCTGTGGACACGGACAAAAGGTGCAGGGGGAGTGTGGGAGATTGTGTATAGAATTGCAGTATTTTTATTTAGTAACTTATTTTTTTAAGTTTGCTCTTCTCCCTCTCCCTTGTCTCTTGGTGTGGAGAGTTGGGGGGGGAGGCTTGTATGAGCTAAAATCCAGAAATCTGACACTTCAGGAGCAGTGGGATCAGAAATCCCTGTTGGCTGGAGGCAAAACATGAATTGTTATGGAAACTTTTCCCACCAGGGCAGCATTTGGGGACATCCTCCAAAGTCTGTGAGGGTCATACTCCTGTTGCCTCTTTGCCTTCACTGGAGTTACTGAAAAACTCTCTGCTTGCTTCTGAAACCTTAATACCTTTGAGATCTTTAAACATGTAATATTTATTTGAAATTGGATAAGGTGCTCAAAAGGAATACTGATATTATGCATTTCTGCTCTCTTGGATAGCTAAGGTAAAGACATTTCATTGCTGGTGGGAGGGAATTATTTCCCCCTTTTCAACTTTTTCTAACAAAAAAAAAAAAAATCCCCAAATATCCCACAGACTTCTTGCTCTTAAAAGAAATTCATTTTAACTTAAAAAAACCCCAAAACGACCACAACCACTCCCCTGGAAACCCCAAGCTGCGAGTGAAACGTTTCATCCCCTGGTGTAAAGGGTGGGGCTGATTCCAGGCAAATGCTGAAGCCAGCAGTTGCAAAGGTGGCTCAGAGCAAAGCGGGCATCTCCCTTTCCCTCTCTTCCATAGCTCCAAGCTGTTCAGAGGTCCTCAGACCCATATATCAGGACGGGTGGCACAGAGGAGACTGGGGCTAGCGCACAGGCATCCTGGCACTGAGTTTGGGTGGTGAGACCGTAATACATCCCCAGCAGTCTCCTCCCGAGGATGTAAATGTTTGCCTCTGCTAAAACAGAACCTTGTGGTCGTTTCAATGACGGCTTAAATGGAAGCCGCAGAGAAGGGTGCACGGAGGGGTAACGGGAGAGCAGTCCACAGCTGTTTCTCTGGCTGTTTTTCTCTCCCAGACGCGAAAGCAGCAGCAGCAGCGGAGTGATGCCCTGCATTCCT
>NW_010145784.1:34676-41336 GCF_000699245.1 Pterocles gutturalis | reverse complement strand
CGTGCCGCCTGCTTACCGCAAGCACCAGCGGCTTGGCTGTAAATCCGCTAGCCAGACAGATCCCCGACACCCCGGCTTCCGCCCTGCTTCTGCAGGACACGTGTCGGCTGCCGCTAGATTAGCATCACCCTCGCCACCAGCAAGGGAACCTCCTAGGAAAGGTGGGGAACACTGAGGATATCAGAAGCCCTTTTTCCTCTTGAGCTGACTGCCTTTCAGGTCTTCTACCGTGCAAAGATCCCCCTTGCCCATGCTCCCAGGTTGCCGTGATGAAGTTTGCTAGTCCTTGTATACCCACCCAGATCCTCTCTGAAATCTCCAGCTCTTGAGTGTCTTGGGCTCCATCTCCCAGTAGATTTTCTTTAAAGCAGTGCAAATGGGGTTGGCCAAATACCGTTGAGCCTGGAGAGCCTCCCAGCTATGCACGGGGCACTGGCAATCCACACCCTGGGGCTTGTGTTTCCAGGGCAGGCTGCGCTATGCAAAGGAGCGCCTCGCAGCTGAGAGGAGTTTGCCGCGGTCTAAGTGCAATATCTCTGCCTAAATTCATGGTGAATCAACCCACGGCTAAATGTTGGCTGGGAGCAGGGGGGAGGAAGGAAGCTGGGGTCGGGGCAGAGAAATCTGCAGACTCGCTGGCTTTTGCAGGTGATTTTTGTGCACTGTCACCAGTGGCTTTCCATTCCTCTGCTTTCCAGCTGCAAAAAGCAAAAGGTGGACCTTTTGAGCTACTTCAAAACATGTCCAGATCTCTGTGGGAGGCTGAAAATGTCCAGCTCTCTGGGAAAAAGCAGGCCAGTGCCAAAAGGAGCCAAACCGTGAGCTGTTTGCATTTGCCCAGCCCCAGGCACAAGGGCTGGTGAGGACCTTGGGCAGTTGGTGGCCCCTTTTGAAGTTTTTATGGAAATGTCATTGCTAGACACCTCCTCCCATCAGTGCCTTGTGAGTGAGAAGAGAGCTCTGCTCCAAGCTACTACTGCTCATTACAATTATGTGGTGCTTCTTTTTCAAATTAATTATGGTTTTTCAGGAGAAGTTAATCTTTTGGTGTGAATTGCAAGCTGGAGACGAACTGCCTCTTCTTGACTGCGGTGCTGCCAGACGTGTTCAGCACTAAAAGCAGGAATCACAGGCTCAGGAGTTTGGGCTGTAGCAGACTTGTACTTCAGGTGTCCGAGGCTCCAAGGGGTGCTCTGGTGTGCAGAGTTCAGGTGGTGTAAAACCAGGTGTTGGGCTCATCCTTGGAGGCAGAGGCAGCCCAGCAGCATCGATTCCAGGAGCCGCCTGTTGTACTTCACAAAGCCCTTGGGATGTGTGAGCTGGCCACAGAGGGTTATCTGGGTACGTGCCAGGGGAGGAGACTGGCCAAAACCAGCAGAGCAGGTCTGAGTCTCCAGGTGGGAATTGTCTGGCCTTTCCCTGTTCCTGGTGTGTTGTCCCTGGCACCCAGGCTGTGCTGGGAAAGACGCTTCTCCAGCTCCCTTGGAGAAGTAGGTAGAGCAGGATTTCATGAGAAAAGCTGTTTTCACGCAGCATTTCTTTTGCATGAGGTTTGTGCCTTTTGGACTGAAATCTAGCAGGAAAGACAAACCCTTCCAGGCTATTGGGATGGGTACACAATGCACGGCTGCTCTTGTGCGAAGCCAGGCCAGCTGAGACAACAGCCTGTCCCACCATGGGCATGGTAGAAGAAACCCAGCAGGCTTCTGCTCTGTCTCTGGGAGCAAGCCCACGAGGTCTCAGCAGCGTACCCGCAGCCCAGGCGGGTGCTGGTGTGCACCTCCCCAGCCAGGCTGCTCATCCATGCTCACACCCGTGGGTGCAGCCTGAAACCAAGTCCTGGAGCACGAGAGCATGAACCCAAGCTCAAATAGATGGTGCAGGGAGAGGACTTGCCCGCTGTGTCTCCTTGGTTAAGGGTGGATGTTCAACGCCTGGAGCCAGGCTATCAGTGTGGACCATGAGTTTGTGCTGGCCCCTGGCCCTCCTCTGTTCCCTGGAGGTGTTTCTGCCCCGGGAGAGGTGCTGCAGAGGGGTAAGCACAGCCCTGACCCGGGGGGCAGAAGGGGATGCAGCCGCTCTGCAGCTGTGCTCGCTGGGCTGCATGGTGTGCACATAAGCCCTGGGGTGATTTCCCCTCTCCCCTCCCCAGCAGAGCCTGGTTTGGACATTTCCACACTTCTTCCTCGCTGCTGCAGGCTGTGATGTTTGGTGTTTGCTCCAGGGCTAAGGTTGGAAAGGTATTTCATATTCCTGCTCCTCCGCGGGCCAGGCGAGGGAAGCAGCGTCCGGCAGCGAGGGAGCCCTTAACTTCAGATCATAAATACATCCTTCGTTTCTCTCCCTTGGCAAATGCCGCTTATCGTAATGAAAACTGCTGGGACTTGGCCAGGGATCAGCCCTGCGAGTTTACAGGATTCACAATTCACAGATGTTAGGAACTATCAGGCGGAGGGTGGGTGGAGAATGTCAAGTCTGAAATAGCTCCCCTGCCACCCTGGCACAGGCAGCAAAGAAAATGTTTCCACATGACATTCTTCGAACCAAAATTTCCTGCAAGGAAAACACAGAGAGGGGGGGAAAAAATAAGAGGCGATCGCTGCCATTGTGGAGGGCTCCTGGATTTTTCTCAGGAGGTTGGCATTTGTGCTGACCTCGGCACCAAAGATGCGCTGTAGGTGAGCGACGGGGCAGCCCCTTCCCCTCGCTTTGGATGCACAAACCTATACGTCTGCTTGAAGATGGTGCATAGATACATGGCCGCTATTTTTTCCTGCTGGAATCCATTTTAATTTAGCTCCTGATTCATATTTCATTCATTCTCCAAAACCACAAAACCAGGATAGGTTTACAGCCTGGACTATTTGGATGAGCCAAGGAGGGGGGAAAAACAGGGGGACAAAACAGGTTGGTTTCCTGAACAGTTTTCTGTGTGACTCAAAAGAAAAAGGAGGAAGGAGTGTGTAAATAAAGCCTTCCTTCCTGGCTTTTGTTTTCCTTCTGGAAAATCAAATCCGCTTTCCATCTTTCATAGTTTTTTTTTTGGTGGACTTCACATTGTTCTTGTTTCTTTAGGATTTAATGGCCTGAAGAATATATTATTTTTATTTTCTTTTATTTTCTCCTCAAGATACTTGAATATATTGTTGTTTTTCATGTGGATAATATATTATTTACAGAACACTAGAATAATGACAGATTTCTATATCATCTCAATTCTTTTTGAAAAAAAGCTCAGAAGATACAGGGGGAAACATATTACATCTGATAGTTTTCTTGGGGGGAGGAGGGCAGGAAGGAGAAGCACAGGAGCAAAAGTTCAGAGTTAATTTTAATTGAGGAATTTCCCCATATCTTGTCATTCAGCTTTTGAAACCGTGACCACAACAGACTTCGAACTGTGGCGCGAGAGAGACAGAAAATTTCCCCAGGCAGCTCTACGCAGGTACTGGCCACAGAGTTGACAAGGAAAGCTTTTAAACTGCGATGAAACTCAGCACGGGAGCTGCACCCAGCAGAGGAAACTCCGGCCATCTGGAGATGAGGATGACCAGCAGCCACAGCAGTTTGCGAAATTGCAAGAGCTGCCAAAATTAAACTGTGAAGTCAAGCGGGAAGGCAACCAATGACCGGTGAGATCAGAAGTTCAGAGATGCCCCAGATGAGCTCGCGACAACAAGTGTGGCCGGCGTACACCGAAGTTTATTAAGGATGTTGAGAGGAGGGGAAAATATCCGTGCAGAAGATGCCCAGCTGGCGAGGAGGGACTGGTGGTGATGCTCGGGTCACTTGACGAATCCCATTGGCCAAGTCCCTGGGAGATCCCACCCATTTGCAAGTGTAAAATAAATCTCTAAAGTCGTACCTCGTGTACCACTTGACCTTATTGCTTTTAGCCTGCTGGCTTTATATCTATTTATTTATTTTGTTTTGCTTTGCACCCAAAGAGGGGCTGGAAGGAAATGAATTTTGAACCGGCGCCTTTCACCACCTTGCAGTACTACCCTGATCCCTGCATCCCGCGGTGAGTCTCTGAGCGTGACGTAACTCTCTCCTATCGCAGGTTTGATCGGAGTGTCTTGTGTAATTGTTAACTTTTCTGCTGTCGTCCGGTGGCAGCTGGGCTGCATGCGGAAAAAATGTGCTGCTCTCTTCACGCTCAGTGGAGCTTATTATTATTTTTGGCTTTCTAACAGGTTACTGTTTAATTATAGGCATCCGCTTAAGAGATCTCCCTTTTCCTCTTTGGCATTAGAGAAAAAAATAATATATGATAACACGCAAGCTGATAGTATCTTTTCCCTGTGTTTTGGAGCAGAAGGTTACTCTGTGCTTTGGCTAGCGCAGGAATTGCTTTGGTTTGCTATAGTGTGTTTATTTGTTCCTTAAATGAAAAAGCTCCTGGAAAGAATATGAGCTTAACTATTAAGCTCTGAGACTTTAGAGTTTAAAGGATAAATAAGTCATTTAAAAGATTGAGAGAGGAAAGAACTGCCTTCTAAGAGAGAGAACTTTTCCAAGAATATTTTTTCATCCTGTTTAACAGCCAACATCAGAGCCTGACAACCACTCTTATTTTAGCTTTGTTGTTACGCCGAGTTTTATAACTTTCCAGCAGATAAAAGAGCACGTCCACACGAGGTATCACAGTATCACATTGTCAGTTTGTTTGTTTCTCCCAATAGAAGATACTATATTTAAGCATGTAAATGACATGTAGATGGTATTTTTCCAGTCATAAAGTCCGGAGAGGTGAAATCCTCCAAGCACAGTCACTGGTGGAGCTACTTCAAGGCTAGCTCCTGGCTGTGTTTTCCAAAAGCCCTGGCTGGTGTCTCACCAAGGCATTTGATCCCCAGAAGGGTTAACTGTTAACTCCACATCCTCGGCAGGGTGCTGGGGAAGGCTGCTGCTGTTGCATTGCTGTCTGCTGAAGAAGGGGCTTGGCCACCATCACCCAGCCCGCCGCATTACAGGCAGCTTTGGGATCTCTTCTTTTTATTTTTTTCCTCCCCCACGATCACGATTTGTTGCAATGCTTGTGGGGGTTTTTATTCCCCCTTAATCTGCTGGGTGCTCGGTGTGGCTGCTGTGCACTGGTCCTGGGGAGGAGCGGGGCCAGCGGAGGGGAAGGAGAGGAGGGGAGCTGGGAAATAGCGCACGGTCCTTGGCCGCGCTGCCCTGGCAGAGGAATGTGGAACGAAGCCGGGGGTATTGGTTTCCCCAGCGAGACCTTCCACAACACGAGCCTCAGGGCTGGCCAGGCACATGCAGCCTCCCTCTGATCTCCCAAAAACCCGTCCAGCACCACTGACCCCGGCAGGGATGTGCCTGTGTCCAGGAGAAGAGCAATACGAGAGCAGCGCCCGTCCGGGAAGGGGGATTCAGGCTGGCAGCAGTGGGGTCTTTAGTGGATGAAGAGGTTTCAATAACTGGAAGTCCCAGCCAGGAAAATTACCAAATAGAAAATTTAAAAAATAAAAAAAATAATGGGAAAGCATAAAGGTGGATGCTTTCAGATCAGTGTACCTGAGCTCTGGGACAGCTTCCCAGCCTCGGTGAACTCATAAAATTGGCACTGTGGCTCAGGAGAAGAAAAAAAAAAAAAAAAAAAAAAAAAAAAAAAAACCAAAACAGGAATTGAAGGAAAAAAATCCCTTGAATGTCTTCTGTCGAACTTTTTGAAATGGGCTTGTCTCACTTTTAAATCTGCATCTTCCAGCAAGTCAGGCCTTTCACTGGAAACGCTGCTCGCTGCCGCGTGCCTTGGCAGCATGATGAGTTTATAAGTGACCATTGTGGTGTGGGAAGCCTGAGGACAGCTTGGGACAGATAAAATTTGTGACACCCCTCAGTCGTAAAACCTGATCAAGATGTAGCTTAGAGTCCTAATGTGTCTCAGCTGTTCTGCATGTCTGTTTACATGAGCTGAGGGTGGCATCTGTCCAGTTATTAGTCGCTGTGCTCTGCCACAGGTCAAAATCGGATGATAAATCAACTTTTCTCGGTCTGAAGATATAGACGGTCTTCAGCTTTAAGCTCTGTTGGTTGGATATCTCTTATGATGTGCTGGGTGATATTCATCTGAGAGATTATACAAAACTGAACAGTTTCATAATTGCATTTATTTTACACAGTTTGAAACACTCTTGCTTTGATGTGGTCAAAGTGCTTCATTTATCTAATACCAGCATGCTGCTTTGCAACTTTAAAATTACATCTAGTAATAATCTAAACAGCAAACTGATAACCTTGAGCTGAGGCACGCCAGCAAAACAGCAATAGAGAGAAGTGTTTGAAATCCTGTTAAAACAGGCAGGGGGTCACACAGACCTCCCTGTAGGTCAGTGTGGAGGGGGAAGCAGCTATAAATCCCAGTTAGCACTAGGATTTGTGGCTGAGATTTACCCTCTGCCATTGCTACATCTATTAATGTCTCCACTTTGGGGGTGCCCAGCAGGCAGACAGTGTGGGAGCCAGCGAAAACATTTCCTCTGTCAAGAGGTGAACGCAGAGAAAGCTTAGGAGCGTTAACTAATGTGCCGTTATAATGCTTGTATACTTACTGCTTGTCATTTCACAGCAGTGAAACTATGCGCTGCTGCTGCTCTGCTGTATCCAAACAATGCAGGAATACAGTGCCCCAGATGAGAAAGAAAA
>NW_010145784.1:23699-34645 GCF_000699245.1 Pterocles gutturalis | reverse complement strand
AGCTCGGGTGGTGTCCGGGCTCCCCCAGCCTCTGTCTTGCCAGCCTTGCTCCCCCATTTAGGCTGTTTATTTATTTGTAAATGTGGGCATTAAAACAAAAGCACTCCCTGCATCAGACAAGTGTAGAGACAACTTAGGGAGAGCAGCCGCCTCCTCCTCCGGGAGCCCCACTGGTTGCTGTGGGCACTGGAGGTGGGTGCTGGAGCTGCAGCCCGGCTGAGAGAGGGGCACCGGGTGCTGGTGGGGATGCACATCCCTGTGGAGATGTGAGGGATGTCAACGCAGCGTGGGAATGTCGGAGGTGAGCTTGGGCAGGTACACCATGTGTGGGCTCATATTTCTGCTTCGAAACAGAAAGAGCTAAGAGACGAAAGAATTCAGCAACAGCAGAGCTGAACAAAAACCTCGCTGCTTTTTTCTGGATTTGCAAGAACTGCTTGAAATCAGTGATAAAGCAGGCGCAGTGCTCCAGCTCCGGGGTCTGGAGAGGTGCTCCTGTAAGGACAGAAGCAACAAGTCACTGACCCCCGTTACTTGTCTGAATGATACCGTGGGAGCCCTTCCTGTGCTGCAGAAAACCCGGGCTCGCTTGGAGCTATAAAGTGAGCTAACTCTGAAACGGGCGGGATTTCCACCTTCCAAGAAGCACCCACCTAACTGCAGCTGAAAGCTGCTAACGCAAGATGAAGAAGGCACTGTAATTATGATCAAAGTCCAGCTGCTGAGAGCTGTGTAATTATTCTCTCTCTCCAAAGCCGCTCTTTTTTCTGCTAATGCCTGGTTGCGTGAGTGATGTTTACGGATAAGTTACTTGTGTTCTTGGAAATAATGGTCACTGGGCTGTGTTTTACCCAGGAGCTCTCTTCTTTTGGGGCTGTTGGGAGCACACCTGCGGGTGCACTGGACTATGGTCCTGCCCCGTCCGTTTGTCCTTGTCCCTGCACCCAGGCTAGTTGGTGGCCTTGGGAATTTTGCATTGCTGATGTGTTGAAGGTATTTGCTGTGGCTCACTCCTCCTTTTTCAATGAAAGGCCTCTCATACAAGTTGTTCTTTCCTCTTTCATTTCTGGTTTTGTACTCAGTGTGATATGGCCCAGCCTCCCAAATCTCACTAATAACAGGCTTGAAGAACAACCCTGAAATCCTCTGGTCTCTGCAGCATCTGTGCTGGAAACCTGGTTTCTCAGACACAGCCCTGGGTTTTGGGGGTGTTGCCAAAAAGGAAAAGCAAGCAAAAAAAAAAAAAAAAAAAAAAGAAGTAAAGCAAAAAAAAAAAAAAAACAACCAAAAAAAAACCCCAAAAAAACCAAAAACCAACCAGGTATGTAGGGACAAAAAGATAATCTGTTTTTAGAAGAGGATGAGGGAAGCTCTGATGGAATTTAGTTTGATGCATAGAAGAGAGAAGAGGGAAAGGGCCATGGCAGCATCATCTCTTGGGTGTTGTATCCGGATGGATTTTGGTGAGCAAGGTCTAGTTCCAGCCAGCCAGAGCTCCTGGGCTCAAAGGGCTCTCTTGTGGGGAGCACTGCACGTGTCGCTTCACCTTTCTTTGCTGGTTCCCACACGTGTCAAACAGGGCTGAGCAATTATCAGACTGGAGGCTCGCCAACGATAATGCCAACGATGCAGCGCAAAGGTGAAAAAGCCGCTGTACCCAGTGCTCGTGGGTACTAATAGTAATGGAACAGCAGGATTCCTCCCTTTGGGTTGAGAGGGGGCACATTCAGGCAAAATGTGCTGGCTGCCCCTCCTGACCGCTGGCAGCAGGATGCTGTGCCCCTTCGTGGTCGTGAATCGATGCTGGCACAGACAGCTCTCTTTTCACTCAGGTTATGAGCTGGCTGACATGGTGACAGAGCTTTGCTTAGGTTGTCACTAGCAGGAGTGTTTCATCCCGTATGCAGGCTCTGCAGAACCCTTGCATTTGGGCAACGGCACGCTTTTTCTCTTTCCTTGAGCTGTGCTTTACTGATGAATAACGGAACTGCTGGGACAGGGTGGACAAATCTCCTGTGCCTTCACCTTTGAGATGGGAGCCCAAATTTGCCGTGTTGGCAGAAAGACCTGAAGCCAAGTAAGGAAAGGCACATGAGTCGGTATAGATCTATTTGCAGAAACAGCCAGCCATACAGCAGGTACTTTCCAAAGACTCAGAGAGGGACCAGAAGTTGTTCTGAGCAGCTTGTGGTGTGCTCAGAGAAGCTGGTGACTTCTGGAGGAGCAGAATTGGCTCTGGGAAGGAAGGAAAGGTGGAGGGAAGCCGGGGAGGTGCTTTTTATTGGCCTGAGTGAGTTCTCCAGTGATGGTGGCGGTCACCTTTGTGGCTGTGTTGTCACCCTTCTTAGAAATCCTGGGGGGGACCCAGCTGGAGCCAGATGTGTGCCAGGGGCTGGTGTGCTGAGACATGGGCAGGAGGGCTGACCAGAGCAGCTCTGCCGGGAGGACACGCTGCCAGCGTGGGACCTGGCAGCTGCCCCCAGCACCTCGCTAAGGGCCCATGCTGCTGATGGTGAGGAGGGAGGGTATTTATCTCATCTTTGAGGTCCGTTCTTTGGTTGTTTTCCTGTTCTTATACTGCCGTCTCATCAGAAGAAGGGATTAGAAGATAGGATCTTTGCAAAACACCGTTCAAGAGCAGCATGTCAAACCCTCCTCGGTTCTTTCCTCCTGGCAGAGCCCCCGTAGGCTTCTCATCCTCGCTGCCCTCCTCTGGTTCATCCCCACTGGACCGTTTTGCTGTACGTCAGAGATGTCATTGTGCAGAGGATGTCACAACCCCTTCACAGTCATTGCCAAAGACAGAGCTTTTCTCTTTTCCTCTTCAAAACAGTATCGGCCCCTCAGGAGTGATATAAGAAAACGTTTGTCTGCTTGGAGGTCCTTTTAGTGCTGCTTAAAGGATTAAAGTGGAACCGAAGCGACCGTTTTCTGGTTTTTTCCCAGATCTCAAAGAACTGCAAGGGGAATACATGATTTATTTTCTGTCTTCCTCTTTGCTATGATGAGAGAATACCTAATTCATAGGATCTTGCTCAGCTTCCAAAAATACTGAAGAAATTAAAGAAGCAAGTTCTCAATAGCTCACCCATTCAGAGATGTTTAGGGTGCTCATGGTACATGTTATAAGTTGTAATCCCTTGCTGGTTTGTGGATACCATCTCCTACAGGCTCACTTGCAATGGTTCCTCACAACAAATAAAAGGATTTCTGGCCTGACACAGAGTCGAAGGGCTCAGATTTGATTTTGGGAAAAATAAAACCCTTTGACATCCAACAAGTGGCCAAAGGAGTATTGAACACTTATGCCTTGTGACACCTAGAGATATTTTTTTATGTGGGAGGAAGGAGGGTCTTAGGTGAGGAAGAAATCAAGGAAATTTGGCTTTTAATTTGGTGCCTGGCTCTAAGCTAGTTTTGTACTTATGTGAAAACCTTCACAGGGACGTGGGCATTTTCGTGGGAGCCCATGCTTACACTGCCATACAAGTGTTTAGTTTAAAATTTTGTAGCCTGTGATTCAAACTGAAATAATCAGAAGGAAAATGTTTTGTTCTAATAGATTTGAGGTCTGTTTGACTAGGTGTGCTGCTAACAGATCAAGAATATCCTTCCATCTGCTTAAATAGCTTCTTGAAAATGTCTGTGTCTGCTCCTAGAGCTTACTTGGGAGGTTTTGGTGCCTGTTTGTAATCATGTGTAGCAGACCATCTCCCCACAGGATTTTGCTGCTGAGTCATCTCCAATCAGGTGTTCGAATGCCACAGGTGGCCTGATGTGATAAATACCAATGCACGTAAGCAAGGGGAATTTGGTTAGTGCACGGAGCTGTAAGGAGAGCAGCCACCTCCAAGAGCGAGAAGGGGGAAACCCTGCAGTAAGTGATCGGGGGTTGAGCAGGCTCTTTGCAACATATCAATAGGTCTGCTTACAAAACCTTGCCCTGGGAGGTTCAATGTCGAGTTTAGTAATGTTGCTACACACCTCAGTCAATGCATGCTGGAAAAATGCCTGGAAAGAGGCTTGCAGCGTGCTGGTGGGCTGGACACTGCAAGCAGCACCTGGGTATTGCCAGTAGCATCAGCCACCAAACTGGGAAGCAGGAGCCAGAGCTGGTGCGGCAGAACAGTGGGATTGCTCTGCTTGCTGTCACCAAGGTGTCTGAGGTGGCTGTGACAGCTGGGAAATCATAGTTCAGCAGTTAACATGGGTACGGAGTGGCCAAATATCACCAGATTGAAAATCTTACAATGTTGAACAGCAAAATTCCTTTACATCGTTTTCCAAGTTTGGTTGTTTGTGAATTTTCTTCTTAAAACATCCAGGCTGGAAAATCATTTTGATGGAGCTGGAGTCTCCATATTCATAGCACTCCAGGAGTGACTGCTTTGAGATAATCCCAAGCAAAAATGGTAAATGCCATTAGGTGTGCTGGAAAATGCAGCCAGCGTGGTTTTTAGCAGAAGGCTTCATTTTCCCATGGGAGCATCACTGGTGGCAGCAGTGGGGAATGGAAGTTACTGTTTATCATCCAAAACACAGGGGATTTAGTAGGTTGGCTGTGGGGGTAACAAGTGAGAGCTTCAACCACATTCAGTTACAGCCTCTGCACCGAACATCTGCTTTGCTGGCCTATCTGGTTTGCATTTTAATTATTTACTGAAACACAGGATGCTGCTGTTTACAGTTTCCTGCTTCTAAAGAGTTCTGGGGACTTTCTGCGTTATCACGATGATTTGTTTTATATTTTTGTAAAATTCAACCTTCTTGAGAGTTTGAGAGAGGGACTTTGTAAGTCCCCTGAGCAGTTCATAGAGAAAAGAATTTGTGTAACTAAAGACTGAAGCAGCTTTCTGAGGAGCAGGTGCCTTAGTGAGCCAAGAGTCTTACATGGCTCAACCCAAAATGTCACAAATCTTTTGCAGCAGACAGTCTGAGACCATCCTGTCCTAAAGAAGAATCAGGTATTTCATGTTCTCTGCCTGGGGAAGCTGTCCCTCTCCTCTCTGATTACATGACTAAATGCCCTGCCATGCACAGGATCCCAGGGCTGAAAATTGACGTCGGCTGCTTGATTTCTCTTGCTTTGCTTTATCCTGGTGGAGTCGAGATGTGCCCTCACCAGCCTCTCCCTGCCACCTCCTCACAGTGGCCAAATTTGGGGAATGCCTGTCCTGTATGGCCAGCGCCTGCTGCTCGGCACGCAGGGGTGCCCAACCCCGGGGCTGTAGCTGCAGCACCCCGAGCACTCGGGCAAACAAACCCCCACGAGCTGCTGGGAACACCCTGCGCGAGAGAGGTTCTGATTCCTTCACACGTCAAAAAGGCTCAAATCTCAGAAAGTTTCAAAGAAACTCTGCTCTTGGCAGAGTGTGCTAGTGTCCTGGGAACATATACCCTTAACGCTACTGCTAGCGACATGGTGCAAGCAGGGACAAGGCTGCTTGCAGGGAAAAGGCTGCTTGCAGGAAACCTGTGCTAACTCTAAACTGAGCTCAGAGCATGCTGCAGGGCTGCGACCCCAGCACGAGCAGCTGGGGCTGCAAACAGCAGAAAAGCCCATGCCATGGAGCCTGGGTATTCCCACGGGCTTGGTCTGGAAAAGCCCGCTTAGTTCAGTGGATGCAGTTGTCACAGAAGTAGGAAGGAGCTAAATTACGCATCTCATTTTGTTTTTCTCTCAAGGGTTTTGGGTGTTGTTGGTGCTCAGGAAAGATTTGGAGGAGACTGACATTTCCTTCCTAGGGAGAAGGGAGGCAGGAGCTCCTTACTCTCTGATGCTGCCTGGCCACCCCAGACATGGTGTTTAGGGCAGGAGAGTGAGAAATGCTCGATTTAGCCCATTGCTGAGACTAGATCTGAGAGCACAGCCCCATGAGTACCTCAGTCCTGACCTACGAATCTACATTTAGCAACTGCATCCCAGGGACGTGGAGGGTGGTCAGACACTTGGAGGTCTGAGCTGGGCTTACCTGGTTTTCCGAAGTCCATAGTCACACGCTGCCAAAGTCCCCTCTTTCTCCACTAAGCCTCCCAGCAGCGGGCTGGATGAGGCACACACATCTCGTGGTCAGGAGAGGCTGAATGCTGCCACCAAACAGAGAACACTGTGCTTAAAACGGTCTATTATCTGCTCAGCTGGATGCTATTTGTATGCCACAGTCTGGAGGATGTAAATCTGCAGTGGGAAAGTTCCTCAGATGATGCTTTGTCCTTGTACTCCCTGGGAGAAGCACTGAGCTTCTCTGCAGACATAAGCATTGCATATGAGATGTTGCTGGTTTTTTTTTTTTAAAGAGGTAAAAACTCACATGGGGTTTTTTTTCTGGTTTAACCCTATTGCTCTTTGGGAGAAATACTGCCCTGGCTTTGCTCCCTAGACTCTAACAGTGGCTCTTTGCACAGCATAATCTCATTTTTTATTGTGTTAACAAGCAAGCCAGCCCAGAACCCAAAGAGATCTCCCTGGCAGCTGCCCAGCACAGTGGTGTCCCTGGTTTGGGGGAGCGGCTGTGCTCGTGGTGATCCCTTCATCTGTGGGGTCTCTCTCAGGGTTGCTTGGCAATGTGCTGCCTGCAGCTGGCACTTGTCCTGAGGATGCACAGTCCTTGGGAAGGGATGAGCTCAGGACATTTGGTGCTGGATTGGACTAGAGGAAGCTCAGCCTAGATGATGCCTAATAAAAGGAGAGGTTGGGCTCAGCAGTGCTTACAGTCATTTCCTCTCCAGACAGCCCAGAGCTCAGCCCAGGGCCACATCTGAAAAACGTGCTTGCATGTAGATAAGGGATAATCCACAAACCAGACCTTGAACCTGGGCCAGACCAGCAGCATGACTGTCGCTGAGGTCTTTCCTTGCTGCTATATCCTGGCTGTGAGTAGAACACTTCTACTGAGTTTTTTTTTTTCCCCTGTAGCTCTGGCGTCTTTCAGAGCCCTGTAGTGTCTAATGAGAACCAGTGCCTGACACCCCCTGCCCTGCCTTTCTGAAGCTCTGATGTGCTTGGCTGAATTATTTTACCATCTGTAATAAATAAAGTAATTTCTCATTCTGTGTTGTGGTCTCTGTATTGGTGTGATGGAGGTAGATCAGGGAAACTTGAAACACGCTGGTTGTACTCAACCCTGCAGAATTTCAGGAAAAAACAGTTAAAAGATGGAAAAGCCTGGCCTCCTCATTTTCTGGGGGGAATATCAAAAGCAAGCTCCTTGTAAAAAATGGACAGCAGTGAACTGCTCTAGATCTTGTTATTGGGTAAATGCTCTACTCACAGGAAAAATACTGATGAGCAAAGCTCAAAAGGGGGAATTTCACAGAATCACAGAATGTTAGAGATTGGAAGGGACCTCGAAAGATCATCTGGTCCAATCCCCCTGCCGGAGCAGGACACCTAGATCAGATCACACAGGAACGCATCCAGGCGGGCTTTGAATGTCTCCAGAGAAGGAGACTCCACACCCTCTCTGGGCAGCCTGTTCCAGTGCTCTGTCACACTCACCGTGAAGAAGTTTTTTCTCATATTCAAGTGGAACCTCCTATGTTCCAGCTTGAACCCATTGCCCCTTGTCCTATCACTGGATGTCACAGAGAAGAGCCTGGCTCCATCCTCCTGACACTCACCCTTTACATATTTATAAACATTAATTAGGTCACCCCTCAGTCTCCTCTTTTCCAGGCTAAAGAGACCCAGCTCCCTCAGCCTTTCCTCATAAGGGAGATGCTCCATTCCCTTCATCATCTTTGTGGCTCTGCGCTGGACTCTCTCCAGCAGTTCCCTGTCCCTCTTGAACTGAGGGGCCCAGAACTGGACACAATATTCCAGATGCGGTCTCACCAGGGCAGAGTAGAGGGGGAGGAGAACCTCTCTCGACCTACTGCCCACCCCCCTTCTGATACACCCCAGGATGCCATTGGCCTTCTTGGCCAATTGGATTCAGCAAGCCGCGGGAAGGTCAGATTTTCAGCCTTTGCCTCTTCAGGACTTTTCAATTTTCCTAATTACATACCTAAAATCACTACAGAACAGTAGTGACAGCAGTGATGAAGGCCTGCAATAGCTGTATTTTGTTGTGACAGTCATCTCTTGAAAATGACCTCACCCACTCTTATTTTTGGGGCCGTTGCTTTCTTATCTTTAAATATTCCCTGACACTGCAGAGATTTGGATAACTAGAAAGGATGTGGTTAGCTGGTTTTGGCTGCTGTGGGCATTTAACACCTGCCTTTTCCCTATTCCTCCTCCAGAAGGATGACGGGTTCTCCCCATACTGTACAGCAGGATGCTACAGCAGAGATCTCCAAGTCTCCTTCCCTGGCAGGTCATGGACATGCCCCCAGGCACCCGCTGCAAATCATTCCTGATGGTGGATGAGCTGGGGTGATTCTGAGTTAGGCAGTCCCCCCAAGGCACAAAAGATGGTGCCTGATGTTGTTAATCGTAGCTGCAGCTGGGCAGCGGAGGTCGGCACGTGGCGGCAGGGCTGGAGGCAGGACCATCAGCAGGAGACCTCTCAGCAGAGATCCGTGCTCGTCCTCTCCTGCGTGGAGGAGGCATCACTCTGTCCTGCTGCCAAACCAGCAGAGATGGCTGGCTAACTGCAGAAAGTCTTGTGTTGCAGGGAGCTTGGGAAGGCAGACCCACAGGCATGTTCAGCTGGGTATCTACAACTGAGCAAATCGTGTCTATTGTTTAGACCAAAGGGATTTTTTTTTTTTTTAAAGGGGCTTGAAAATGTTTTGTCGCTTCTGAACAATTTGCCTGTAAAATTTATCTTGCACTACTTATTTTTGGACTTGGCTTAAAAATACCTCAGAATTTTGAGGGCTGGGCCTGGATTTTCCACTAGTGTTGCTTTCGAGAAGACTTTCTCACTTTCTGCAGTAAAAGCTCTCACCTCCGCCTGGCAGCTCTCCAGGACTCCTCCCTCTCCAGATGGGCACTGCTTTTAACCATCGCTGCAAACAGTTTTGGGGAAGGGATTGACTAGAAAAGTGAGCTACAAAATAATACCATTGCAACTACTTTTAAAAATTGCTTTTGCTTTTAACGCTCTTTTAAAATGGATGGAGATTTAAATTTTATTATTTAACTCTGGAAAGTCTCAGGACCATGGGGTTGGAACTAGATGATCTCTATGGTTGTTTCCAACCCTAACCATGCTATGATTCTATGTTTCCCTGGAGATGTACTGATTGTCAATGGGTGTCTGTCTGCTTTACAAATTTGGTGGCACTGCTATATCAGAGGAATGGAAGGATAAAGATGGACGGGTCATCCAAGGGCTCCTGAGCTCCAGGCTTGTGCTCCAACTCCAGGCTTCCCGACATGGGTTGCTCAGGCTCCTGGGTGGTTTTCTGGAGGTTATGAGGGCTCTGTACCCCAGACTAGAAAGCAGTGATCTCAGTGGGCAAGTGGAGGAATTGCTGTGGCAGTGCTTTCACCTTGGCCAGAGCTCCATCTCTCTCGCCCCCACTGAGAAAGGGAGTGGGTGCCAGGGCGGCGCAGGAGGGGAGGGGATGTCCATGGCTGGGTGAGGAGGTAGTTTCCAAGGATGGGTGAGAAGGGGAGGGTGGAGAAGGGGGTGTCCAAGGTTGAGTGAGAGATAAGAGAGGTCTGGGAAAGTTCACAAGATGCTGAAGGAATCCTTGGAGGAAAAAAGAAAAAAAAAATTAGGGGTGACTTGCTCCAATGATTAGGGGATGGTGCCTCTAGTGCTGGTGCAGTGATTAGCTGCCTGAAGCCCTGAGGACACAGAAATGCCTCTATTATGTAGAAGTGGTCACTGTTGTGGGGCTGATAACGATGACATGCAGATAGCACGTGTGATGACATGTAGATAGGAGATGCAGTGGGCTCTGGGGCTCTTACTGATAGCACTCTGAGCTGGTTTTGCTTCCAGAAGCCATTCCCAGCAGGAACCCCTCGGCACGATAGCGATGGGAGTGCAGAGGGAGCCTTTTCCTCCCAAAGGAGCTCTGCTGCGGGCGCTGGAGCAGGGCTGCAGCAACATAATGTGCTTTGAGGGGCTGCCGCAAAGCTGCACATGTTGCATCCCCTGTAGGCATAGTCTTACTCAAGATGACTCTAACCGAAAGAAGACGATGAATGGAAAAAAAATCCCCCTTGTGTTTTGCAGCATGATGAATGAGGAGGATCGTTCTGCGCAGCCAGTTTCACTTTCTTTGATATAGGTCATTCTTGCCTGTGCACTGAAGGCTCGAGTAAAGAGCGACCGGAAAGCTGAACCATCCCTTCCTACCCCTTTCCATCCAGCAAATGCTTCCAAAAGAGAAATTTAAGTCACAGGGAGATCAGGATACCCTGTTACAGTAGACACTCCAGCAGAACACAGAATTTTTATAAGCAACAAAATCAGCATTCCTCTGAGATAGATCTGGGAAACATCGGAAAAAATGTGGGATCTGGGAAAAAAAGAACAGCATTTTAACCATAGGTGAAAGTTCTATTCAGTCTCAAAGAAATCCTGCGTGTCGTTGTTTGTGATTCCTTACATTCGCCCTGCCAACCCATGCATCCACCACTCTTCTTCCAGAGATATTTTCTAGGACTAACACATAGGAGCAGTGTTATATGGAAGGAAAATCCGATGGATTTAAAGAAGTTGCTGGAAGTCTAGATTTTAAAAAACTAAATCCGAAAGCTGGGCTGGAAATCTAAAGGAGAATTTTTTTACTCGTGAGTGCAGTTCAGAAGGACCTGCCTCTGCCAGGATGGGAGTTGGTCTCCTTTGGGCTCACATGAGCCAGATCTTGGAATAGAGCATCAGGCAGACAAAGAAATGGGAAAATGCATAGTGCAGTGCAGTTCATGCTGGGAAGGGGGGCAGACAGAGGCATAGGCAGAGGTGCAACCCAGGTGCTGGAATTCAACAGCAACCTCCTCTCTGAGGGGGTGAAGAGCCTGCCTGTCTCCCATTTGGCTGTCA
>NW_010145784.1:3362-23642 GCF_000699245.1 Pterocles gutturalis | reverse complement strand
CCCATTTGTCTGTCATTTTGCCCCCCCCCGTTTATGGCAATGAACTTGTTAGGCTACTAAAGGTCTCTAAGGGGGGGCTCCAGGGTGTGCTTTGCTGGCTGAGGGTGGCTGATGGGGGGGACAAGCGTGCCCCACGCTTCGGGGAATTCCAGATGACGCTGCCTGCCAGGCGCACGCGTGTCCCGTGCTGCCAGACCCCGCTTCCTTCTCCTCTTGCACAGCTGTGAGCTGCACTAGGGACCGATGTCTACAAATCCTGCAGTGCTAAAATGCAGAGCAGGGGGAATTCCAGCGGGACGAGGGCTGCCAAGTTCCTCCAGTTTTAACGGTGTGGTCTGAAAAGGAGCCCCCTCCCCACTCAAGGACTGGAAATGCAATTAATTAACAGCAATGAAGTGTAATGCTCATGAACTTTAAATCGTTCATTTACCATTGCTTTTGATGCACTTCAAGGTGTAACCAGAGAAGGCTGGGACCAGTACATGGACTGGGATTGCTGGAGATAAGGCTGCTGACTTCTCTGTTCTGGGACTTACTTCTTTATCCAGCCCTCATCTCACGACAGTTGAGGGCTAAAATATTTATATCTGCATTAATTAAGGGCCATTAAGTGGTTAACTGCTGTAAGTATTTAGGAAGAAAGTTTTCAGTCTAGGCATCTGGGTTTGAATGCCACTTCCACGCTGAATTTTGAGGGTCCACCACAGCCTTTCTGCAGCCTTGATTTTCCTTCCTGGGCAGCAGCATTTTGATGCCTGAAGATAAATGAAGTTGGGGGGTTTCTTGCTCTAGGAAGTGCAGTGCATACTCCGTCTGAAGAAATTAAGGCCTTTTTAATATCTCTATCTAGCCAGCCAAAATCACTGGTTTCTTTTTGAGCAGCACCAGGCTGGGACTCAGGTGACCGGGGCTGTATTTCTGGCTGCACAACTGGCTTGCTGAGTAACGATGAGTAATCCTATGACCTCCCGGTGCCTCAGTTTTCCCACAGGTAGAATGGGAGTAATTACACTGTCTTCCTTTGTAGAGCACTTTGAGAGCGATGAATAAAATGAGCCATATTAGGTATCATCATTTAGACATTATTAATTATTCTTTGGGTTCATTTGTATAATGTGGAAGTGTTTTCTTCATAAGTGTAGATGATCTTCTCTTTGCATCGAGATTTCCTAAGTACTCTGCTAGCAGGAATATATCTTGTGAAAAACAGCAAAACCTGTAACTTAAAAAGAAAAAAAAAAAAGACTTCTATGGCCCCATCTGCTTGTCCACTGCCTGAGAACTACAGCCCCAGGGACAGAAAATCGGACACCACTGACAGACATTTGATGGGGAGAAGCAGGGAGCAACATCCTGTAACTTTGGCAACAAGGAGGAAAAAAAAGCTCCAAAATATTTTGCTCATCCCTGTTGTGAAAGATTTATTCTCCCAGGATTTTACACTGTGGCTTTACACCAATATCAAGCCGTTAAGTTGGTCATCCATAAACCACACTGATAGTTTCCAAGGGTTTGCACACACTGTGGGGGAGAAACACAAACCACCCCAGAGCTCCGGCTTCGGAGGGATGCTAAGGAGAACTGGAGGTGCTTGGATCTCTTCAAACCCAAACCAGAAGCTTCACTGAGATACCTTATTGCTTTCTGGTTTCCCTATAAACTCTACTGTGTACCTGAGGGGCAGTTCAGAGTGTTGAAGCTGGTTTGGATGCAAAACCAAAGAAAGCGGTGCTATCTCTTGGACTGGACTGACACGTGCACCATAGTGATGCTTGAGCTGTGCCCCGCACCAGACCTGACCCAGTGACAGGAGGTGGCCTTTGCCTTTAAGGTTGAAGCTGCAGAGGAGGGGCTGTGCATGCTCTGTTATCAAACCTGGGACTTGCTGGCCTGAGGAGCTGGTGGCCTTTCCCCAGGAGTAAGTCAGGCTTGGGGTTTGGGGTTTAGCCCTTTCTAGGAAAGGTGGTTTGTAGCGAAAGGTGGCTTTTTGGGTGAGAAGCGGTGCTGCATTGCAATAGTTGTGTTTAATAGTTTTCTGTCATTGTTTTCTGCTGTGGAAAGTGGTTTGGTTGTGTTTTTTTTGTTTGTTTTGTTTTGTTGCTTTTATTTAATGTCTCTGGTGTGACGGTAGGAAGGAGGAAAATGTGGTGAAGAGTGGAAAGCATGAGCTTAGAGTCAGGCAGGGGGAGCAGAAACATCTGGTTTTCTCTCTGGTTTGCCACCAGTTTGTCTTGTGCTGGGGAAAGCAGTCCACGTGCACTGGGACCCCTGGCTCCAGGGAAAGGCAACAGCAGGGCAGATGGGCTGAGGCTTGTGAAAGCCAAATGGCTTGGCAGGGTTGGGTGTTTTTGATTTTTTGGGGTGGTTGTTTTTTTTTTTTTGGTTGGTTGGGGTTTTTTTTTTTTTTTGGGGGGGGAGGGGGTGAAGTTTAACATTCCTAGCCCTCTGGGAGACTCTGAAATGGGGTGCTGTGTGAGTACAGCTGGAGGGGTGCATTGCTCTCATTGCTGTATTTTGCAGAGATGTTGCTCATCAGCGTGATGGCAAATGGAATCAGGTGGGATGTAAACAGTGCTTCTGGGGAAGTGATCAGGAGGCAGCAACACCAGCAGCGTGCACAAGGCTTCAGCCCACAGAGGGAATTTAGAAAAGTGCTTTCACCTGGAGTCTGGGCTGCTCTTGCTGCAGCAAAATAAATAGGATGGAGCTGAGCTAGACCCTAGTGGGAGTGTGCTGCTGGCTGCAAGCTGTCCTGGGACCCAGTGGGGCAGGAGCAGTGTCCTAGCACTGTCCTAGGAAATCCTGTGCTCTTGGTGAGGTGCTGCTTCTTAGAAAAGGTTTAACTTGCTGTTTCTGTGAATTAATGATCCCCTGGTGGCTTTTAAAGGTTTGTGGGTGCACTGTCCTGTTCAGCTTGCAATTTAATGGGGGCTTAAATCCTGCTGTAGTTGCAACCTGGTGCAGCTCCTGCTCTCTGATGCTTGTGGCAAGCTGCCTGCCAACTGTTTGAGCAGGTCATGCAGGGAATGAAGCGTGTAGCTTGGAGATTTAATGCAGAGGGCAAACTAAATAGGAATTAGTACCCTGCTGTGTCCTGTCCTAGGCAGTGGTTTGCTATAACAGGCAGTGGTTGGTAGTGCTAGCTCCTGTGATGCACTTTGGGATGAGTGGCTGTGGGTAAAAGGGATGTTTTTTAAGTGTCTGTTAAGAAAACAAAAGCAGCTGGTAGGAGCAATCTGAACAAAGCAAACTCCTACTATCTTGTGATTAACTTTAGGCACTCGTGGTTATTTACTGAAGATAGAGTGGTTGCTGATGTGGGAACAGAGTAGTAAAATTTCTACCCAGATCTTGCTTAGGCTTTAGCTATTATTTTCTGGCAGAAGAGCACATTTGGGCACTTAGGTACGCTGCTTGGTAGACAGAGGCTGCTCCTCTATTTTGAAGGCTGTTTGTTAAGGAAAATGGCACTAAGTTTAGATTTTATTGAGATCACAGGGAAGGAGACAGTTTAGTTTGCATGCAGCTTTGTGCTGAACTGAAGCTGTTTTTTGGTTTGGTTGCTTGTTGGTTGTTTTTTTGTTTGTTTTTTTGTTTTACTTTTTTGTTTTGTTTTGGTTTTTTTTTAGCTTGACAGCTCTTTCCCACCTGAGAGCAGGATGCTCCAGACTAAGTAAAAAGCCCTGCTCCCTACTTTAATGCTCCAGCATTTCTCTCAGGTGCCTTCCCAAGGCTGGCTGCCTAATCCTGCAGCTGTCCTTGGAAATAGAGCTGTATGGGTAGTAAAGGTGTTGCAGAAAGTACTGAAGGAGTCTCTTATTTTGCTTCTGCAAGAGCATTATCCAGGGAACTTCTTTTGCTCGGTATAGGGAAATGTGCCTTTTTGGCCATCAGGTAAAATCTGTTAATGCTTTTCTTAAAAGCAGCAAGCCAGGAACTTGGGTGGGTGCAGGGATAAAGATGACACACTTGGGAAATGCTTCTCTCTGGAGAAATTAGGAGTTGTGTTTAGCACAGGGGTGTGCTGCTGGTGTTCTGAATTGGTGTGGCTCTTCCCAACTGCTCTGTTAGCTTCAAAGGCATGGCATGACAAACCTGCCTTTATCAGCCCATGCAGCGAACATCTTTTTTTCCTCTCCTGTGCTGTGGGCACTGTGCAGAGTGCTTGGTTGGGGTTGGTTTACGAGAAGCAACTTCTGCTTTGCTGCTGAATGGGACCACCAGGGCTGAGCTGGTGGCTTTGCCTTCTGGAGACCTAGGACTTTGTGCAGCTGTGAACCACGCTGGGACGTGTCATGGCATGCACTGAGACTTTGTGAAGGACAGAAGGTCTCTGAGGAAGGTCTGTTTTGTAACAACTCTTTTTGGTCAAGCTGGTTCCTGTAGATGGAGTGATGAGCTGGTGGGGACGGTTGGTGAATTCCTAAAAAGTGGGGTTTAGTGTTTAAGGGCAGTTGTGATAAGTGGCAAATAACTGTGAAAAGCAAGTGCTCCAGTGGCTTGGGGGAACCCATGGTGTGGTTTCTCTGCCTGTTCCTGGGAGGTCAGGACCAGACGCAGAGCATCGAGCAGAGCCTGGGGTTGGTGGGTTTGGTGGCAGAGTGGGTTGGGGACCATGTGCTCCCCATTGCTCTCCTCCCAAGCTTGGGGTAGCATTGGTTCCCAGCTTACACAGCAGGCTTCAGGCCAGATCTGTTCTTCTGGGTTTCAATATGGCACTCTTGAAAGCGCCTTACCAGACTGAAAGCTCGAGAGGAGTAATTTCTGGTGCTTTGTGGGATAACTGCTGCTCTCAGAGGATTTGTGACCACGCCGTGTGGTTATATGCTCCCATCTGTGAGGCAGAGCTGGTAGCTATGACACTTCTGAAATTTTATTTTTGTCTCTGGCTGTTCGTGAATTTTTAAAGAATGTTGGGTGGTTTTTTTTCTTTTTTTGTTAATCACAAAGGATGAGCAATTGAAGTGATACTTTCACCTATTCTGAGGCATGCTCAGCTCTGGCTCTGGGGGCTGAAACCACTTTGGTTTCTGTTAGCTTAGGAAAACTCTCTGCTCTTTCCAAAGATTTCTGTGGGCAGCAGAGGGGAGGAAAGCCCAGCTTTTTGCAGACCAGAGTCATCCTCACAACATAAGAGGCCATGCGGATTCATTAAAGAGAGCTAGATCCCTCTCTGGCAGCAGCCAGAAATAACGCTTCAGGACAAAGCAGAGGAAAAGAACAAGTGGAGTGTGATCCTCCCTCTGAAACACTATTTCTTAATTTTCACAGCTTAATAAATTAGGGGCTTAATAAATTAGGACTGTTGCGTTAAACAGCACCAAAATGTGCCAAACCAAATGTTGGTCTAATTCTCTTTGGAATCCATTTCTAGGCTTGGCTCCTGCTCCCCTGGCAGGGAGCGTGGCCGTTCACTTGCATTGTGCCAAAACAACTCTTTTTATATGAAAATTTTACCGGGTGCCCCTGTCCTTGTAGCAGGAAAGGCAGTCACCTGCCTCGTTGGTGAAGTTGAACCAAGAGTTTTTGTCAACTGCAAGGATACTTGAGAAATTCCTCCTGCCCTGCCTCCCCCTTACACCCCTGCACCCGTTGAGTATTTTGACCCGGGCGTAAAAGCTGCAGCGTTTGAATTTAGAAATTGGCCAGTGGGATGAGAATGTGCAGCTGTGGAAGGCGCGAGTGCTCCGGCTTCGTCACCGCTCCTCTTGGGCACACCTATTTCTGTGAGGCTTGTGGGAGCTTAAGGGGATAAAAATGGCCAAGGTAATTAACAGATCTGGTGGAAATCAGCCCGTCAAGGCTCAGAAATTACTGGAGGTGAGAAGGCAGTAGACGAGCAGACATAATCTGATGTGATGGAACTTATTTCTATAGAAAATAAAGGAAAAATAAGTTTGTGGGTTTTTGTTTTTGTTTTCCAATACTTATTTTAGTCTAAGACCTCAGCTGCAGTGGCTGAGTGTAGGAAAAGTCACCTAAAAATCATCCAAGGGCATGCAGTCTAGAGAGACAGCCAGGCAGGGAGAGTGGCATCGCACGCTGCTTAGGTGCTTCACCCGCTGCAAAGGCTGCCTGTTCGATATGGGAAGTTCATTAGTTGGGGGTAAAAGGGAAGGTGTGTTGATTTTTTTTTTTTGTTTTTGTTGTTTTGTTTTTAACTCTGGGATTCCTCCCAGCAGATTCTGCAGGGTATTTAACGGCTTGGGAAGGGAGCTGTCTAAATACAGCATCTGCAGCAGCGTGGAATGTGTGTTGTACAGCTGTGAATGTTCCAGGCATTCAGCGTGGCTCCTTTTTCACACAATAGCTTCTATTTATGGGTTTTCATCAAGTTGGGCTCATGCATTCAACATATCTTTCTGTGTCTGTGTTTTCTTTTTCTTTTCGTGATGCCAACATAATTTACTTTCTGTTTTTTTTTTTTTTTTTTTTTTTTCTTTTGTTTTGTAAGGTTTGTAGAAACTCCGAGCCACTTCTCCTGGAAGGAGAGTTACTACCGGTCAGCCATGTCCCAGGGCTCGCAGCCCAGGGAATTCCTCAGCCCAGAGGTGCTCCAACATATCTGGGACTTCCTGGAACAGTAAGTAATCCTTACGTGGGACCAGTGGAAGAAGAAGGTGTTTTGGGACAGGACACCTCTGTAATCAGGTTGTTCAGGGGACTGATGCTGGGGGATTTGGAGTTTTCTGAACCTGTTGATTAGAAGATGTGAGTCTGTGATGACTGACACCTTTTGAGCTCTCAAGAGCTTCTTCATCCAGGCTATCGTAGAATCACAGGATGGTTTGGGCTGGAAAGGACCTTAGAGACCATCCAGTTCCATCCCCACGGGCAGGGACACCTCCCACCAGCCCAGGTTGCTCAAAGCCCCATCCAGCCTGGCCTTGAACCCCTCCAGGGATGGGGACAGAAGCAGGGATCAGCAGCGATGCTGGCTCTCTCCAAGCCCTTTGGGTTGCTGAGCTGACCGCTTCCTGGTGCACGGTCACTTAAGCGGGATGGCTGGGATTTTCCCCCGAGGAAATGGGGTCATTGTTCTATGTCCAGGCTGCATGTGTTCCTCCTTTGCTGATGTCTTGGAGGGAGAGGAGGTGGAGATGGTGCAGAGTTCACTCTGTCAGGTCCACTGAAGGAAATACAACTGACTCTGCTCCCATTCCTGACTTGCCATGACTGATGCTGGGAGCGTTACTGCTATAAATCCTCCATGAGTTCTGTCTTTGTGATTTAACTCCTCTGCTCTTACCTCATTTTTCTGCTCGGGCTGGTGAAGTGTCCCTCCAGGCCCTGTCCTGTCCAGGGGCCACTGTTAGCGTGGCAGGTGATGAGGGAGTTGTTCCCTAGGGATTATTTACCTTGTCCTGACACTGGTTTGTGGTCGTGCCCAAGTCCTGGCTGGCACCCTAGCACCTGAGTGGGGAGGAAAACACAATTTGGCCAGTTTTAACTGTGTTACTCTTGGTTTGTTGTTGGTTTTTTTTGTTTTTCAGGCCAATATGCTCGGTTCAGCCAATCGATCTGAACTTCATCGATGGCCCATCTGAAAACGGCCCTACAAACAAAATAGAGATCAGCATGGACTGCGTCCGGCTGCAGGACACGGAGCTGAACGACCCGATGTGGGTGAGGAACGAGAAAAACTTCCTTAACCTTTGGGGACAGAGGAGGGGTTTTTGCAGGAGCTATTCTTGCTGTGTCGCCCTGGGGCCATCTTCCCCATCTTGGTGGAGGAGTGTTGGCCGCTGCCTCTGACCAAGGATGTTCCTTCTGGCTTTGCCTGTTGCGTCCCACCCACAGATGCTGGTTGGGAGCAGGGTGGTGGCGAACACCGGTGGCAGTGCTTGTGGCTAAATGGGACGACGTGTGAGCCATGGAAAGGCATGGCTCCTCTGTGCCTCCTGGGCAGTGAGGGGAGCAGGCTGGCCCCTTACCTGCTCCTTCAACCAAAAATAGTTGGTCTTCTGGGCACAGCTGCAATTTTGCTAACCAAGGGCAGGGGTTCTTGGCTGGTTTTTCTTCTCTTGAAGGTCAGCTATGAATGAAAATTTGGTTTCAGATCATGATTGGGTTTTTTTTTCTTCCTGTGTCTCCAGATAGGCAAAGCTAGAGTGTGTTTGTAAACAAGTCTTGGCTGTGGATGTCTCGCCAGTATGGCTCGAGACTGGAATGCAGGTGAAGCACTGGTGGCTGCTGGTTCATTGCCTTTGGCACAAACTGACCAGCTCTTTCTTACCAATAGCTCTGGTGAGCAAGGCAGGTGCTGTTCCTGCAGGCTGGAGCAGGAGGTATTTCAGGAGTTGAAGCTGTTCATGTCCTATTTCTGTTTTTCCTGGGGTTTGTGTACGTTGGGCTAAAAACCATGTGTGGTTTGAAATTTGTGCTGATGTCTGTAAATCTTCTTGTTCCTCTGTGTTTCCATCCTGAGAAACTGTGGCAGTTAATTCCCTGGCTAATCAACCACCGGTTTTAATCTGCCTAAACGTGGTGAAGCTACTCCAAGTGCACAAGGAGAGGTGACTGATGTCAAGTCTGGTTATCTTTTGATTCTGCGTTCAGGCTGGACGCAGGAGGGTGGCATGCAAGCCTTCAGTCGGCATCTGGATCTGAAAGGCTGCTTCTCAGCTTTTTCTGACACGGTAACTCCGGTCAAATGGTGTCTCTTCAATAACTGGTCCAAAAGATTCTCTGTGTTTAGACAGGCTTCTGCTTTTCAAAAGAGGCTGTAATGTTCTGTTTGAAATATGTCCTCTGAAAAAAAAACAGTTTAAAGGTAATCAGCAGAAACTTTGCTCCTTCCATACCCAACCCTGGGCTTGCTGCACGGGGTGCTTAGCAAAGCCTCCCCATCTCCCGTTCCCGTGAGCGGTCTGCAGAGCTCTGGCCCTTGTTCAGCGTCTCCCTCTCCCGTCTGTGGTGCAATGAAACACTGATGGAAAATCCCTTCCTCTTGTCCTCTCTGAGCACTGCTGAAGTGAGCGCTGGGGCTGGAGGAGAGGACGGGCAGCTTTTGCTGGGCTTTTACTTCTTGCTTCAACGGGTTTGATCCCAGCCTTGCAGAGGCTGAGCTGCACGGTCACTCCTTTGAGAAGTGTTTTTCACAGAAATGACAAACCAGGGGGAGAGCAGGGAAATTCCATCCCATCCTCACCCTTGCTGTAAGGCAGCTCGGAGCACGTTAATGTCTGTACATTAATAAATGTTCCCGTTTTGTCTTCAGTGGAAGACAGCACCTTCGCTCAGTTGAGCGCTGCACAAAAGCCTTCACAAAGCAAAATATGCGTCGCCAACCTGTGCAAACAGCCTGTCTTTTAAAAGGAGGAAAGCTCTTTTTACTCCCCTTACCACCGCCACCACCTCCCTATAAATTTGCAAACATCCCTGACAGGTGACAACTCCCCCTTTGCAGAGAGGTCCGTGTTTGCTTTGCTGTTTCTGGGGCTCGCAGGCGCTGCAGCTTGCGTTGGCAGAGAATGTGTAGCCTGGGGCAAGGTGTTTGCTGTTTGTCGGCTTTAATCTGAAATACCTTACAACCCTCTTCCCCTCCAGCTTCTCTTTTCCTTTGGATGGCTGCGGGGCAGGAGCTCCCCTTGCACCTGTCTCTGCTGTAGCCTCAGCCCCGTCGCTTCTAGACAGGAGGTGCCGCACGCAACTGATTGCAGCGAGGAGTTGAAGAGGGCAGATAAACACAAAGGAATGCAGCAGAAACAGAGGGGCCCTGGGAGATGAACAGTGAGACCCAGGCAGAGTGTGGTTTATTATTAGATTTGGGTTAGGAAAAGAGCAAGGCCAGCTTTTCTCCAAAAGGTACCACCACGTGAGATATTTAAATAGCTGCAAAGCAATTAAGATTGGCTTCTTTAAAGCAGTTCTCCTTGTGTGGACTTTTCAGGCAATCCTAATCAGCTAATAAGCTTTGCACCTTCATGCAACTTATGGCTGCAAAGTAAAACTTTTGTCCTTCCTTGGTCCCAAAAGTTGTGTTGGAGAGAGCCGAAATAATAATTTTTATATTTTTTGAGGGTATTATTTTTTTGTCCATCCCTGGTTCCAAGAGTTGTGTTGGTGAAAGCTGAAATAATAATAATAATTCTTATTATATTTTTGAGGGTACAGTTGCTTGTTCAGGACAGAGCCGGCAGTGGGGAAGGAGCTGCAGTATTCAGAGCAGTGCCTGAAGAAACCATCCCACCAGTGGGCTGGAAAATGAGCGTGAGTCCTGCCCTGCAGGACACCCATCCGTTGTGTTTGTTGCCTTGAAAATGCAGCTACCCGAGAGAGGGATGCAGAAGGCTGGGTGGCCAAGAAACCCCTCTTGTCTGAGCTTGCAGTTCTCACCCTCTTGTTCTGAAGGAAGAAATATTCTTCCTGTGTCCCATGTAAGAAAAGGGTAAGAGAAACTGGTGATGAGCACTGGGATGGAAAGAGCTGGAGGGGACAGGAAGAGGGTTTGTGGGTCTGGTGTAACATCAGACAGTCAGCAGCCTTCCCTGGCCGTGTGCCTTGTGACTGGCTCTTTCTCAATGTCCTGGTGGCCGGTCTGCGAGGCTGCTGGCTGTGCCCCTTCCTCTCCCGTGCCGTTAACCGCAGGCAGGCTGGGAAGCCCCAGCAGAGATCTGCCTTTTTGCACAGCTGGAGCGAGGGGCTGGTGGGTGCGGAGACCATTTGGTCTGTGCCATGGCCCTGGTGTGGGAAGGAGCTGCGGATGGCGGGGAAGGTAAGTTGAATGTGTCTCCTCGTGGGCCAGCTGCCTTTTGTTAGGGTTCAGCAAAGAAGGTGGTCCCCAGCCTCGGACCAAGGATGTAGCCAGCAACCGTGGGGTCTTTGGAGTGGTGGCCAGCTCTGGTTTTGAAGGTTCTTTCCTGCAGTGCTAGAAACCAGGTGATGTTATATGATTTTTTTTTTTTTTCCTGATTGATTAAATGCTTTGGAGGAGTGTCTGGGGACCTCTCTGTAGGAAGAAGCGTGTGGCAGTGCAATAACCCCTCCGCTGCCCTGGAGCCCTCGTGGCGTGCTGTCAGCCTGCTGTACCAGGTGTAAAATTCTCTCCTTCATCATCCCTCAGAAGTCCTTTAAACTGCTCACTGATGCTGAGAGATGCTAGTCTGTCCCCAAATGAAACTGCTTTGGGCTAAGGACTTCAGCAGGCAGCATCCTGTTAAAAGTGTTATTTGAGGGGCTTGCAGAGTCTGGAAGTCTCCTGCCACCATCCCAGTAGTGTGTCCAGGGCTCCAGGGACCTCGCCAGCAGGAGCAGGAGTGCTGTAGGGAGTGATGGAGCAGCTCGTCCCCCTCCCCCTGTGCATACCTTCCTTTCATGCCCCTGAGCGAGCCGTCCTCCCGCAGCCCCTTGCCTAACCAGTTCAGTGGAATGCCTTTCCCCAGACAGTCGCTGTGGTCAGAGTTTTCTTAACCTGGATCTGTCCCTCCCCACAACAGTCAGAGAGAATTCCTTGCTCTCTTTTTTTATTTATTTTTTTTTTTCAAATTTGTCTTTCTTCGTCTTCTGCAAACCATTGTGGGGATTTGCTGTGTCCGGCTTGGTTGGGCAGCCCTGGGCTCCCCCGTGGGGTGGGTTTCTGCCCTGGGGATGGTGGTGTGGGTGCTTCAGACAGGGATGTGTCCTCTTGGGTTTGGGTCCTCAGCTTCATGGGCTGTGGGTGTCCCAAGTGTGGTGGTTAGAGGTCTTAGAAGTGACAGCTCCAGCTCTGTAACTTTGCTTTTTTGCTTTATACACAGAGGGGGAGGGGAAATCAGGCTGTAGGAGAGACTAGACGCAGCCCATGTAGGACATGGAGGTGTCAAGGCTCTCAGCCTTCATGCCAATGACACATTTCAAAGTTGGTATTTGATGCTTCCTGATGAGAACAAGAAACTTTTGCCAGGTTTAACCTGCTGTAGCCTCATGGAAGAGCCACCCTGCGCAGGGTATGTTCCCATGCTGCAGCCCCCGCAGAGTTACCCCGGCCCAAGGTGGCCAGGATGACTGGTGGATCTCCTCTGCATGCTCTCAGCCTTAGCACGATGTAAATCCGTTCAGTAATTCATATTTGGTGGCCATGCACTGAATTCCTGGGTCTCTGGGAGTCCAGCACCTGTACAAGCTGGGGGGGTTGTGGTCACGATCCCGTGGGTGAGAGTATGATGGACAGACTTTAAAAAAAAACCAACCCACTGTCCAGAAAGATTTCTACTGCATCCTATCCGATGCTGTAAATATTAAAGTGCAGGCTCTGATCTAGGGTAACTTTAATTGCTTGCTTAAATGTTCAGCCAGGTCAGGAGAGGAGAACTCTACTTGCTGCAAGATAATGGCTGAGGAAAGAGATGGAAGCTGGTGATGGGACAGCAGGATGGAGGAGACATCAGGGCAGGGAGCTGGCGTGGCATGTGCGGTGTGGCTGAGCAGGGCAGGAAGAATGTCTCGGTGCAGGGGCTGACTAACGCACGGGGTGTGCTTCCCAGGGCTCTGGGAGCTGCCGTAGCCCTGCATTTTGTTGGGAAATGGGTTTGTACCTAGAGGATAAGGCAAACCCGATGAGTAGGTGCAGCAGGGTGGGTTGCATGGCCGTCTGTTTCCATGCCTCGGTATTCCCGGATTGACCATAGGAAGGAAGGACTTTGTACAGCACAGGGATGTGATCAAAGCTTTTATTTCTGTCTGGTTTGTGCTTGAGAGAGTTTGAGGCCTGCCAAGTTTTTCTTCTTTGTGGGTATTTGTTCATTCCATAGCTGTGCAAAGAAAGTCGAGATTATGCGAAGGCATTTCCATAATGAGCGAATGCATTATTCTGTTGGAAGTTTCCCTCCAGCACCTCTCTTGTTTGCAGTTGAACTCACAAGCTCGTTTAGGCTTGGCTGCTGAATGTTTCATCTTCTGCTGTGTCGCTCCCTCCACATGATCTAGCAGCGTTTAGGACTGCAGATCCAAATGCAGAAATGGTCAGTCCTTTCAGATAAAGGATGCACATAGGGAATGTATTTGTACATTCAGTTCAGCCAAAGCTTGAAGGCTTCTCTCGTTCTGCCCATGGTAGGGCTCTAAAGACACATTTATGCTCCTTTAAAATATTTTTTCCCTAGCTCCCTTTCCTGTGCTGTTTTGCCCAGGTTCTGGCTGCAGACCAGGGCTGGCTGCATTTCTTTTTGTAGGAATGCAGCCAGTTAATGAGCGTTGTTACACCAAGTGTTTTATTTTTAATGCCGCTTCCCTGAGTTCTCAATGGTATTGAAGAAAACCACTGGGCGATCTGTCTGCTGTGCTGTAGATCCTTTTGGAAGCATATTTAAAATTTCTTTAAGTATTTCTGCTCTTTTAGTATCTTGATTTTATTCATTTTGGGAGGGAATAAACCAATTTTAAGCTGAAAAGCACAAACCTATTGGAAAGGAGACGTGTGTGATGGGCTATTTTGCGTTCCATCTGCCCTGGCTCTTTGGGAGGCTTTAAATCCCTGGCTCCTATTGCTACAAGCACCTGAGGTGGAAGAGTGTTGCAATTGTGAGTCCCATTATCTGCCTACATGCAGATACCTCCGAACAAGCAGTCGGTTCAGAAAACACCTTCCCCAAGCAGCCAGGCCTGCCTCCAAAGGTGCTGCACGTGCTCCTTGCTTAAGCATGTGTTAGCGCTTATTTTATGTCTTTAAAAGGTCTGCACAAAGACTTAATTAAAAGGGATCTTGATCTTGGAGCAGGAGGCTGTAGGCACTATTGCCTCCAGAGCAAGTTCAAGGTTTATGCTGTCTTGCTGGGAGCTTCACTGCATGGTTCTCTTTAATAGGATCCTCGTCTTTCCTTAAACTATAAACACACTTCCCATGCTATTTGTTGGGAACACTTTGATTGGGTTAGACTCCTTGGCAGCTGGCATTTCAGCAAGCCACGAAGCACAGTTTGAACACCCCCAGAAGTGGAGTGGCCAGCCCCAAAGTTCACGTTCCTCTGGACTTTTTTATTTTTTTTAAACCAAATTGGTGGTGGGAGGGAAATGACACCCTTCTCTCTTGTTAACTGGAAGTAGGGTGATGAATCCAGCTGTCTTATTTCCAGCCAAATGGAAACCTTGCCGAGCTTTGTGGTCCCCCTCCGTTGTGGGGTGGGATGGATGGAGGGCACCTCGCAGCCGTGTCCCGAGCTGCCCTGCTTGGGGTGGGTGGCAGAGCTCAGGGGATGCTCCTTTCACGCTGAGACAAACCTGGAGCACAGCGCTGGGAGCATCCCGCTCCCCCTCCTGTCCAACGGGGCCAAAGTGGCTGTGCTGCAGCCGGCTGTGGGGTGTAGCTTTTGGTTTTAATTGGGATTCTTGCTTTGAAGAAAGGCTTATACATCCAGAGTCCCTCTATAGAAGTTGCTTTGTGGTTCTGCAGATCCTGCCCACGGTCCTGTTAATGACTATTATTTTTTCCTCTGGTATTTCATGAGGACACTTTTGGACTAGGCGATGTTTTCATGTGAATGACTCTACCACCTGCTTTCCACCTCGCTGTCGCTCATTTGATAACATTGAAATTAATGAGGGAGAGAATTGTCAGGCAGTCGCAGAAAATTAAATCAAAGGTGGTGAAGCATAGATTAAGGAGTGGTTTGTGGTCTGGGTTAGTTCTCTCGCTGCTGAATGAATTCTTTGCTAATCAGCATCTGAATTTGCAGAGTTTAATGAAAGATCAAAGGAATTTTTGGTAACGAATATAACTGTCATTCTGAAAGCATGGATTTTTGTCTCCAGCCTGCTGAAACAGAAGGAGGAGGTACCCTGAAGCATCCTTCTCTTTCTCTTTGATGGCAGGGATGGGTACAGTGGACCCCTTGGTGATGTCCAGACTGGCTTAAAATCGAACAAGTCAGAAACTGAAGTGATCAGTCTTCTGGGGAAGGTCTCTGGCCAAATCACAACCCTGTGGCTGTCGCCATGCTGGTGGGGGATGTGGCAGAGGGCACCTGGAGAAAGACCGGTCCTGCAAAATACAACATTTCTGCCCAGGAACAGTTTCCCTGGATGCTTTGGGATGTGTGTTGTGGCTCAGTACACCGGGGCAATGCAGGATAACAGCGATGTGCTCACATGAGAAGTGTGAACGGCCATGGGTTGCAGGGTCAGGGTTTAAGGAGAGGTTTGGGAAACTGTTCTTGCATTATTGCAAACCAATAATATTTTTTTTTTAATATTAGGTTGTTGGAATGGGCTTGAGTGGGAGGGAGCTGTCAGCGTAGCAGAGGCTGGCTGGAAAGAGCTGCTGTGATTGAGCGTTTATGAACAGTTGTGTGTTTCCCGAGAGCAATCTGTAGTTTATACAAGATAAGGGAAGAACAAAACTTTCCCCTCAGCTGCTTGTGCAAGAGCAACCCTGGTCTGTCAACAGTTGCTCCACTCTTGTAATTAAAAACAAAGAGGCTCTAATCTGTTGCTATCTCCTGCTTTTCCCTTTCCCTGACCAGAGCGCTCTGTCTGATGCCGGGATGCAGGTTTGTGCCATGACCCTGTCCCACCTCCAGCTGGAGGGATGGGGCTCTTCATGCTGCTCCGGAGCAATTATTGTGAATTTTCTTGTGTAATATCCTCTCTTACTTTTTGAAAATATTTTACAAGTATGCTGGGGGGGAGGTGGGGGGCAGGTCAAGCATTCTGTGCTGAGCATCCAGAGATCCTCATCAGGCAAAAATGCTGTTTGGATGTTGAGAGTTGTTGCACCAACAAAAGAGCTGCTGATAGCAGAGGCTTGAAACCCTCAAAGTCCCCTGGTTCTGTCTCCATGCGCGAGTGTGTCTCCTGACCCCTGGTTTTGCACTCATGGGTGCAAAAGCATCTGCTCAAGTGTCTCCTGGACAGTGGCTTTGCAGGCTGATAGCTGCCTTGCAAGGAGCTCTGTGTCCAGATGGTTGATTAGTTTTACCTCTAAGCATTTTTAGTGAAAGCAACTGCTCTTTAAAGGGAGTCGCTAGGGTACGAAAAAAAATTTTTTTGATAAACCACCTGCATGCTCAGTGCCCTGTGTTGTACACCGACTGTGGGAAGCAAATCCCTGCTGGTGCTTTGGTGGGAATGACCTCCCTTGATGAGGTTGGAGGGGTTTTGGCGGCGCAGACGGCAGGGAAGGCGTGGGGACCTTGCATCATCTTGGCTGGAGAGCTGAATCTCTCCAGGGGAGTGTCTTGCTCTCTTATTAAATGGAGCTCAGCAGCTGGAGGGCAGATTCCCCAGGGGCTGCATGCACCCTTCCTAAAGCGATGTTGCACAGCGGTTGGGAAGGGAACTGGTTTTGTTTCACAACTCCTTTCCACCTTCCTCTCCCTGCTCCCCCCACGGAGCATGTTATCTCCTGACATGATGCCATTAACTCTCTAATTAGCCCTAGGGGTGTTCTGGGGGAGATAAGGAGGCTGGAGGAGCTCAAATAAGCAGCGTGCGCAGATGTTTACCCAGGGTCGGAGGGCAGGGCTGTTGTGACAGGCGATGGCCTTGGGGAAGGAGAAGCTGACCTGCGCCGTGGGCAGAGCTGGGCGCTGAGCTCTCCTCCTGCCCTCGGAAAAAAAATGCAATTGGAGTCCTTGGAGAAAGGGATCGATCCTCAGTAGGAAGCATGTGCAGCCAGGGCGTGTTTGTAGCTTGGAGGTTCATACATTTGAGTGCTTCCCAAAGGAGGTTCTGGCCCTGGGTCAGTGGTGGGGTAGCGCTGGATTTTTGCTCGTGGGCACACGCACAAGGCTGTATCCAGCCGGCAGCAGGCTGGATGCTGCCTTTCAGCACCATCTCTATTTTCTTGTTTTGTCTTGCTATAGATTTTTTTTTTTTTTAAAGGGGAGAGTCCCTGTTTCAGTAGGTGCTGGGCTCTTTTCCCCCTTTTCCTTGTAGTTTGAGCAGTGAAGACCCAGCACTGCATGAGTTTTCAAGAAGGAAGGGTGATTTTTACATTTTTTTTGAAAGTATTTTCTTCTTGGTCTTTAACCTGGCTGCCTGCTATGGCAGTCTATCATGTCTGTCCCTGTAAAGTCCCCACTGGAAAGACTCCCAAAGCCAGCTGGCAGAGGCTTGTTTTTTGAGCATTCAGCAGGGGTAACAAACAAACAAAACCCCAAATCCCATATTCAATTTTTTCCCCTCCTCCCTCTGTTATCTCGGTCCTCATTCACTGTGAGCTGAGCGAATGTCACAGTCTGTGGTGACGTGGTTGATCCAGATGCTATTTTTATAAGTGCGGAGAGGTCTGAGCAGATTTTTTTTTTTCTTTGATCTGCAGGAAATTCTGCATGAACCACCTAATGTGCAGGCAGGTGTGCACACACACACCCCCCCATCCTACAAGACGTTACACAATCTCCAGTGAACACTACGATTGTGGCAATGACATTTTTAGTTGTCGTGATTCAGTGCACTTGTGTTATTGATAACTTGTGAGTGGTACTGGTGGGAGAGGCTGGGATGAACCGTCGAAGAGCATGGGGAAAACACACTTGAATCAGCAGTTTGACTTGGCTGATGCCTCATTTTGGAAACTTGAGGGTCTTGTTTGCGTGTTATTTTGTTTTTCGACATACCAGCAGGAGCCACAAAGCGTTGCCAGAAGCTCTCCAGAATATCTGAGTCGGATCTGGGAGGGTTGCAGCTGAAACTTTCAAATCTAGCTCGCAATTATTAGTTTCCTAAAGTATTGAAGGTTACTTCCTTTAAAGAAATTTCCTTTCCCGAGGCTGAGCTTCTCTGCTTTTATTTTTTTTTTTAAGCTCAATCCGACTGAGCATCCACAGCATGAAGTGCCAGGCTTTACACAACTCCTAACGCTTTGGGTTGATTTCTTTATTTTCTAGTTTGTTCTTTTTGGGGTGGGGGAGAGCTTGTTGGACTAGAAGAACAGAGTTAAACCTTGTTCATCTGGCCTCAATATGAAGTCATACTTTTTAACATGTGAAAGGAGGGCTTTTGCCTAAATCTGCTTTTCCTGACCAGGTTAATTGGTATGATAAGGTATAATCTCCATCTACACAGATGGTCTTGCCATGGGTTTTGGCCATCACAGTTGCGATAGGACTAAGGTGTGTTTCCCTTGGAGACCTGTCCGGAAGGCTCAGCTAAATGATAACGATCACTGTCCGATTGCTGAGCAGTGAGTGTGCAGTCTGAGGAGGTAGGGGATGTCCCTTGGGTTTTGTGACTCAGCTATTTAGGCATATGCGATTTCAGGGAGTCAAGTCTCCCTCCGAGAGCCTCTAAGAGATGCTACCTGGCTGCTATTAGGTTGTCAGAGACTCATCTATGTGAAATTTTTGCATCTGCAAAATGGAGAGAATCAAATGAGGCTCCATGAGCTTTTTTTTCTGGTGTTAAGGTAGAAAGGCGAGTGATCAAGCTTTTGTTTTTCCCTTGTGCCGTTGGTGCCTGGATGAATAGTCAAGGCGCGACAGCAGCCTGTGGGACTGGGGAAGCATCTTAGGAAGCCCTGGGGTGATGAGAGGGGCAGACCTGGGCTGCATCGGCGTTGGTGGGCGCAGTGCCTGGTACATGCTCTGTTGCCTCCTGCCACCCCTGGCAGGGTGGTGGTGGCCTCCTTTGTGCATCCTTTGGGGATGACTGATTTGCAAAAAGCCACTTGTCCAGCATCCCCTTGGAGGTGACTGGGCGGGCTAATGGCTCTGAAACACCGAGCCAGGTCAGGGCTGTGTGTATAGAGGGCAGGGATTTGTGCTGACATGTCGATTTATTCATGCTATATACACTTCTCCTCATGTTTGACATGCAGATCTCTTTGGATAAACTTCCACATATCTCTGTGTAGTGCATCTGGGTGTTGCTTCACCCACAACCACCTCCAGCCACCTGTGGGACAGAAGATAGCAAATACCCAACACACCAGTGCTGCATTAATGACTTGGAAAAGGAGGATCTTCATAGCACAGCTAGTAAATGAGGTTTTTGCAGTAACTTGTTGGGAGATCTATGTATGCACCTTCTCCTCCTCTTTTCTTCCCCTCCTTAGCTTTTAAAATCATGGGCCATTAGCAAAACCCTGACATTTTTCAGGGGTCAACACCCCCCTCCCCAGTCAGCTCTTATCTCAACCCATGAGTCCTTTTTTCCCTTTAATTCTCTCCCCCATCCTTGGGAGGGGGGGAGGGTGGGCAAACGGGGGTGTGTGGGGTTGGCTCCCAGCCACGGGCAAACCCATCACATTGGAGCACCAGGTAACTTTTCCTCCCTATTAGCAGAAAATCCCCAGGTGACATCCAGCTTGATATCCCTGCAAACTTTGCAGTGGTGCTGCAAAGTGACCCCTTTGGCTGCTCCCTGCAAACCTTGTTCGTATCTCCAGGTGAGCCCTTGTCTGGCTTTTTTGGCTTGTGCCCATCTCGGGTGGGATCAGGTAAGTGCCCCAGGCGTGAGAGGAGGGGAAGGGGGCTGCAGCAGTGGCCTCCTGAGTTGTCCCTGTGATGTAGGAAACCCGCTGCGTGCTCAGCAGGTAGTTCAGGAGAGCTGGAGGTGTGTGTGGCCCCAACCTGAGCTGGGATGTTGCTGTTGGGGGTAGGCAGGGCTCTGCGCTCCTCCCTGCAGCCCGTTCCTGGAGGCACCTCCTTGCTTTGTGCTCAGCGAGGAGGATTCGGGAAGGTGCATTGGAAACATTTGCAACCTTTTGCTCTTGTGCCCAGCTGTGCTGGGGGGGTTAGAGCTAAATGAGACACCTACCCTGCTTCTCGTGGCAAGGAGTAGGGTAGGAAAGACACTCTGAGCTTGCCATGTCCTTTAATTCACAGGTTGGCAAGAAGTTGGTTGTGGCTCCTTCTGCTGCTGTGCACTGGAGAAGGCAGCCTGGAGAGCCGTTAGGACCTTGAGCTGCTTCCTTTCATCTCTCTGTGAACCTGGAGTCCCCTCCCCTGTGCCCAGAGAAGTTGGGGTTAAATGATGCCCAGGGGCGAGGGAGTCGGTGTGGCAGGGAGCAGCAGCAGCTCCTGGGCAGAACCTCAGCTGCTCGGATGTATTGAAGCCACGGGTGGGTTGCAACCTTGCCGGGGACCCCTCTCCCCCTTGCAAAGCCCCCGTGGGTCAGTCGCTCAGCAGCCGTGGAAGGAAGTTTGGGGTGCGCAGCAGTCGGGTACCAGGCTGCTTCACCGAAGGTCCTCCAATAAAAGTCAGAAGCGCTGTCATTAGGCTGGGAGGGCGGGTGGCTGTGCTCTCATCGGGATGTTTGGTTTCCTCTCTTCCCCCCTCCCCACCCCTTTAAAAAGGTGTCTGGTTTCCCCTTGGATTGCTCCGTGCCGCTTGCCCTGCTCTTGGGGAGCAGGCGGAACCAGG